>NW_020170408.1:611009-690540 GCF_000524195.1 Echinococcus granulosus | reverse complement strand
CTTGTGATGAGAGAGGACGGCTGTACAACAACTAGACCTCTAGGAAAAACAAGCAGAGAAGTCAATTTTGGGTCCAGTGTAAGGTGAGAATGAGAAGTCCTTAATCCCATCACCTCTGCAGAACCCGTCAAATGAAAATTACACACTTTAGATAGCAAAATACCAATATCTTTTCTAAGTAATCTGTAGCTTCACAACCGCAAAAGGCGCTGAAGCTGGAACCATTAGACAAGTCCAATTGGGAGTCAGCGATAAGAGGACGACAGTAATGAGAGAAGCACTACAAAGAGTACCACACTGGTAAGCTAACGTACATCACTGCGCCTTATAATACATTTGACAGGTCACTATGCGCTGCAACAAGTAATTGCAGCAAGGTAAACTGAAAACCACACGACGCAGTTGTTGGATGCGTTCCATTAAATTATAGATTGCTATTCAAAAAAGTATCACGAGAAAAGATTCCAAAATCTGGCAACGCCTGACGCAACTTTGGTAATCATTTAGACCACCTGCACATGGGATTTTAAGGGACTTTTGCGAAAAATTAAGCCAGTCTCATCAAAGCTGTTTACTAAGAAACTGTGAAGGAGTAGGTGATCCGCAACTCCAAAACCAATAGGTCGACACCGTGATTGTTTTTAAAAAAAGCAGTTCAAAAAATTACGCGGACTGGTCAAAGGCCACTAACTTTTAACAAGCTCGGGAGCTATAAACCTAATTTTAAACAATGTGATCCTCATTAAAGAAAAGTATTTTTATCAAACTCTACAATTGAAATCGGGAGCACTTTTTGACTTATTGCATGTAGCAGGAAGAATGCATCCTCTGCAAAAAGTTAGTTGTGTCAGAAAGTGGTTTTAGTATCTGGTTCAGGGTGAGGATTTGAAAAACACCTAACTGCATCATCCCTAAAAAACACAAACTCACTCGCCAAGAGCTGGTGGATTGACGAGGAGGCCTTCAGATGGGCAACATCATTCGATTATCGCTGAATAAAGTGGCACCAGCGTCTTTGAAAATTTTGCCATTTGACTCAAATAATAAGCACATTTATGGGGACTTATCTTGCAGTTTTTGCGTCCGTAGACGGCTTTAAGAATCGCATTCAAAGAAACTCGGATTAACACAAATTGGACCAACCTCAAACGCATTTGCCAAATCAAAGTAGGCGGCTACGAACTGTTAACCCATACAGAAGTCAGCAACTGTAGGATTTGCGAACTTACGCCTCGGTGATAGGTTGAATAGTGCTAATTTCAGAAAGTGGGAACCTGAAAAGGTAGAAGATACATAAATGTTAAGATCTTGACGGAACAAAGCAAGAAATGCTGAAGTTTTCAAGGCCTAATTTTCCACAAAGACCCATCAACCCATTCCCCAATTTGAAAAAAAGAAGAACCAACCTAGCCGTGGAAGAGACATCTTGACAGCTCGTGGGTATTTGAGGTCTACAGAAAAAGAAGAATAAATTAAAAAACTGTCGCCTTAATATCAAATGGCCAAAACCCACCAAGACTTTAAAATTAGAGCCAGGTCAATCAGTTCTACTAGTCCCAAATAGACTATTAATGGATAATGTAAATGGTAAGACCAAGAATTTTCTCACTCAATGATTCATTTAACTAGATGAATAATCAAGTCAAGGTAAATAGGCAGCTCAACGACACTTCTGTGGCACTAAAACACTTCTTACACGATGTTTTATCGAAGTGAATCGGCAGTATCTAATAAACACAAAGCTTCAAAATGCTCGGATGGAAATGTGAAACCTTACTCAGAAATATGCAGAACTTCAGGCTCCATAAGAGGAGGGGCCTCAATTCTGAAACCCAAAAGAATGTTAGGCGTCAAGAACGAGACAAAAGAGGTATCCTCAGATAGGAATTTTGTCTAACTTCAGGCGGTTGATTGACAAAAAGGTGTGAAGGAAAAGGCGTCAAATCAGCCGTCCAATGCACTCCGTTGTCATCATAGGAAGAAAAAACTTACTCGCTCAGAAGGATTTGACTTTCTTCCCGTTTTGACTGCTCGTCAATATTATCGAGTCTGTAAGCAAAAATGTATGGCGGAGCGAAAGAGTTTCACAAATAAACAGTCAGAAAACTTACTCGTAAACAGACGATTGTCGTGTGCGCTTGCGAAGAGGCTGTAAAGTTTCCAAAGTGCTTTTGCGCGGAAGAAGATCCTCAATACGAATTCGACTATGAACAAAAGTAGGAGCTTTACGAAATCAACATACTTCTCCTTATCATCAGGGCTCAAATTCAACACAGATTGTTGTCTAAAAATATCAAAGAGTAACGATGAAACGAAGTCCCCAAAGTAATGGTACGAAAAGAGGAAAGATTACCTGCTACTTCTGATAGGATCTTGGAATAACCCACAGACAGCTTCAGCTGACGCAGAAGCGTTATTACCCAAAAGATCGGATAGAAGCTCTGTTTGGAAGTCTTCACCAAAAACGAGACCAGATTCGGCCTGTTAACTATAACTGCGGCAGGTAATTCTAACTTACTCTAGGTGTGGTCGCTGCGTCAATAAGAGTTATATCTTCCAATCTTGCTTGCAAAGAAAAGGAATTATCCAAACTAGGCATGGACTACAAGGGGATCACTAAGAAAAGCAACCAACTATTTCGAAATCGGGTTGTGATGCCACCAGTTGTCCTAGAAGGTTGAATGAGCCGAAGTCATCGTTTGATGTAAGTGGAAGTTCAATATCGACATCACATCGCGATTTACCTCGTGACTTGCTACAATAAAATGGCAGGAAACAAGATTGGAAAAGTAAAAACAGCTTAATAAAAAGCCGCACTCTGCGAAATAACGGAACCGGCATCTTAACAAAAACAGAACCGGCGTTTACCGAACTTCATCTATTTGTACAGAATGCGGTCGGAATGATACCAACGCTCGAGAATACAGATCATTTGCGTCACCTGTTATTAAAAACTGCCACATGAACGCCGAAGTGCACAGAGTGGGGCTTGAAAATGCAAGCACTTACGTAGAACGATGCAAACTTTCTCCACGTAGACTCTGCACAAACCATACATTAGCTGTGCTGAGAGATACAAAGACAAACGAGATCTTTTAGAGCCATTAACGTACTCCAATAGTTCAGAACTAAGCAAAAAAATGATGATATCTGACTCGCCATACCATGAGCTCACAATATCAACAGCGAGTATATCACGCTTACTCACGCGCGTAACACCACGTGTGGCTGCCAACCTTAAAAAATTGGAACAACAGCGAAACTTTACCATAAAACACCAAAACGTCCCTTCTTCAATGAAAGTAAGTCATTCGAGTAAAACATGTTCGAAGTGAGAGCACCATCCGTACGAAAACAACCAGCTTGAAAAGACCTAATACGCTAAAACAAATAAGTAATAATATGGTAATGCATGTAGCAGATAGCCAATGCGCATCGAATCAAAAAATTGGGCATAACAAACATCTCCATCATAAAATGAAAAATTTTTTCTAGAACCGGAAGGAGATAGTTATTCAAATAGAAATATTAGTAATGTGAAGAAATCAGGTGGTAATGACCCGTAATTGCTTTCGGAATTCTATTGATTGAAGTCTTTCTGTAGCTTTTTAAGAACAACAAGGGGCACAATACTCAAGCAGAGCATATATGTTAGGCGTAAAAAGGATCTGGGTGCTGCAAATGCAATACGGCCATGGTGAAGAGCCGCTTTTGACTTGGCCATTTCACTACACCAAGTGAGCTGGCCTTCAAGCAGTATCAGTAGCTCATATATCCCCTGTATGTCAAATATATGTATTCTCTGCCCCAGCATTACGTATCCTTTCATCTTCAGGAAAATCTAGGTGTGCTATAAATGCCATGGCCCGAGGATCAGCCCATCCGGCGAGGAACGGTGTACAAGACAGGGTGGTACTTTACCAAAACCGACCATTAAACTAACGGCCAACGCAGCACATTTGCAATTATTTCATAAAATTGGGTTTAAAAAAAACGCCTCCCTAATAGATATTGGGTTGACTCTACTGAGCCACGGGTGTACTGTGGGGAGGGTTTGAAAAACTTCAGTGGCATATTAAATGGACCCCACTTAGTCAACTGACGTTCTTTTAAATGAATTGTAATGAAGTGTCTTTTTCTAAAGACCATAAAGCCTTTTCGAAACACCGCTTAGAGCGTGCTTTCTTGAAAATATTCCGTAGCTTCTGATATACTTTCAACTTTTTAAACAAAACAACCTGCAGAGACCACTAATTTTAAGACCACAAAATTCATTTTTCTTACACAAATAGCGTAACTTTTAAGATGAGAAGGATACTTTGTTGTGCTCAAAAAATTGGCCCACATAGTTTTATCTCCCATTAGGGTTATTTCAAAGGCAGAGAATCTGCAGCATAAATAGGCCTTTGTTTCTTTGTTGTATTTTGTCTTTCCATTCCTTTTACTTTCTAATTCTGTTCCGAACGGAAATGGCAGGAACTATGGCTTTTAATGGGCCAATCCGCATCTAGTACATATACCAGCGTGTGTGTGCCTTGACATCAGCGCGAGATGTGTGAGGCTACTGAGAAGATCAAACCGTTGACTGAAGAGCAGATAGTCGAAGGTTTTCAGAAACTGCGTTATGAACAAAGGGCAATAGCCAATAAAATTACTGGGCTCGAAATGGACCAGAGGGAGCATAAGTAAGTGGATAATTATGTGATATGGCATTACCATAATATACGTGATCTTATGGATATTAAATATTGCCATATTGGTAATTATACTTCAACTTACACGAGTAGTTTTGTCGAAGACTGGGGAGGTCTCTAGGAATATGCGTTTAAAATTCCTTGAAACTTTCTTACAATTTCGTAAATGACAACTTGGACGGTTCGACAAAACTCTAGTGTCATCAGATGCACCGACATTCCGATTTTTTACATTTTTGTAAGTTTTATTTGTGGAAACTTTTTTGTTTGCTCCTGTTTGCGCCTGTCTTTTTATTCGCTAATTGGCAGTTTCTCAACACAAGCATTTTAAAACACCGCCGCAATCGCAAATATTTTATTGAAGCACATGTAATGACCACTTTTACTTATAGTATGGTCATCAAGGTGCTGAAGGACGTGGATTCCGAACGTAAATGCTTCCGATTAATCGACGGTGTACTGGTCGAACGTCAGGTTAAACATGTCCTTCCCGCGCTCGTGGCGAATGAAAAGAAGGCAAGTGCAATTTACTCATTTTAATGGAGTACTCGAAGTCTGTGAAATTTTTTGGTTCCTCTAATTGAAGTTGCTGGAACTATACCTGAGTACTTTCCCCATTATTACTGCGAACCAAATCTTACGCTTATTTGGTGTCTCCATTTTTTATCCTAGTCGCTTTCTGTCTAAGTTTTCAAATTATCTGTAGTAACTTTCGCAACCGTTAAATCACATCCCTACGAGAAATTTATTTGACGGCGGGGGTGTTGTACAACCTGATTTTTATGGGGGTTTTTTATCGCTACATCGTTTTCTTGAAAATACTAGCGTCGCTCAAACAAATCACCCGGACTGTGATCTCAAATTTTGTGTGCTGTACTCTCGCCAGCTGTTACTGCGGTGGGTACTTGTTGCATAGTTAATCAGACTTCGGTCTTTATTCGAGTGAGTTTGAGGTAAAAGTAAAAATAATTACTCTAAACTGAAACAGCACTAGCCATTATTTTCAGGGTCAAGTTCTAATCAATTTCAGTTCGATCTATTTCACCTGTCGATGTGATTCTTCAAAATCCCTCCTTGGATCGATATTCTCCCCATGATAAATCAGTACTTTGTTATTATTTTTAAATATTTTGACAGTATAAATATTCAAAATTCTTCAGGAAAAATGGCGGTGCCATAAGTAACTAAAAAAGCCAGCGTCTTATTTCTTGCATTCAAGAAATACGCACGCTTACGCTCCTGACTACTTTGTACGCATTGATGCCCTTCCAAACTTATCGTGGCTTCGTCATTTGCAAAATGCTACGGCTAAATGCGTGCTCTTTTTTATCAAACAATTAGGTTTCGTACTTTCTCGTAATGAGTCGATTGCTCGACAAAGTTTTTAGGCAGTGATAACCCTATCTAAGTCTTTTATTGCATAGTTGCTATATTTAACCCATTCATTTAAATCTAAGCACACACTACATATTAATTTGTTTGAAGGTTGATTTTTGTAGTCTGAAGCATTACTAGGTCGATCCAAATTATAATTTGAGAAGTTGTTTTCGGATTTTCCTATGTGTTTTCGTTAACAAAGGGTATTGTACTATCAACTGGGTTTGAGTTTTACTTTAAATAGTGGAACATGCTTGATCTAGTTGTCATTTCACAACCCCCTATAGTTAATTTCTCCTGTTCTTTTTCACTCTGCTTCCTCAGAATTTTCTAGTTAAACCTTTGTTTACACGCGCACGAAAATCCTTTAGACTGTGTACCAGGTCACACATTTTCGACATTTTAGGCCCACGCAAAGTTATGTGTGATTTTGACTTCCCTTTGGTTTTTATCAGAGCTGAGTCATCTTGACCGAATCATCAGGGCTTTTGCAAAGGAATCTTTTTTTGTCTGTTGCGCAATTAGTTTCTCAAACGAGCAGGTCCACTAACCTGTGACAAGGAAGGACATTGTGCTGTGATGTGTTGTGTGAGAATGAGGTGATTAGCTTCACCCTTTTGCATTTACAAAACAAGAAAAGTTCATCGCACCTCCCACACACAAATTCGCATTTCCGTTCCGGGCCAACTGCTCTTTCCTGTTGCCCGCTGCACCCGAGAAATTAGGACTTATTTTCTTAGGGCAAATGATTATATTCTTTGGGGAGCTTGGCAATTGTGTTTTTTCTCGTTGAACAATTTGATCATTTGAAGATCAATGTGTGGTGCAGTTTCGATGATTTTGTTTTGTTATCGCTTTAATACAGTTGCGGGGAAAGTTGGTGATGCTTTTTCGCACGATATCTCCCAATAACTTTCTCTGGATTATCAATGCTATCCCCTTGAAATGGTACCGCATTTGTGCGTTGCATTCCTGTGCTTCTGAACGCGGACCCCTTTTTTGTCATTGCCAATCGGCGTTTATTTACGCATTTTACCCGTTTAGAGTTGTAAGACTACGCTTCAAGAAGTGATTTTCTTCCAAAAGATCATTTTTTGGCTTTTTTGAGTGACAGATATTTGAATGCTTCTTGGTGTTTTTTCGGAAAATTGTGGAAATGAATGAAGTGCAGTTCGTTTGAATTTTTTACTCATGGTGGTAGGAAACAAATTTTTTTACTATAGCGTAGTACCTTAAACCTTTTTGCACCAATTTTTCAACTTCAACTTGTGAAATTTTTATCTGTGGCCAGTTAGTCATTTGCGCTTTGGATCATCTCATGCACCTCCTATCAGCCTTTAGGTCCAAATCAGTGTGCCTGTTTCAGTGACGAACTGCCAGTCTCTCTTTTCACTCTTAGACTGGGCATTAGGGGCAAAATAAACCATTTTGCTTTTATTCACCTCATTTATGATGATAAAACAGGTTCATTGGTTTTAAAACGACTTTATTCTATTAATTCCTCCTCGAAATGGCGCCAATTCGCTACGAATTTCACGATTTGCATAGCTTTTTCGTTTTTTGAGAGCGTAAGAACAAAAATTTATTCGTAGTCACCACCGTTGTAGTTTCACTTTTACTCCTCATTTTTCCAGTCAACTTTCATGCGCTTGTCTAATGCTAAGGCCAAGAAAAGGCGAATGCCTACGTTCAGGGTGTATGAATGCGGAGCAGTCTCATTCTCCTCCTCCTCCTCCTTTTAAAGTGTGGTATGAGGAAGTTTTTTTTTGCTGCTCGTGTGTCTTCTTGTAAGAAGTGGACTTTGTTTCATTTGACTGACCCACAGGGGGCCTTTTCTCGCACATCTTCGAGTTGTATCCTACCGTGAAAGTAAGTGGACAGATAGGTGGAAGTCGTAATTGTCATCTGGCTTTTAATCAGTGAGCGAGCCCGCCTACAGACCGCCGTATACACACGCATATGCAATGCGAGCATATTCTTTTAAGAAGGAAGTATGTTTATCTAGTACCGGAGTACAAATTCCATTTCTCATCACAAGACAGCCAGCAGACAATCTGGGAATGACGCACTTTTACAAGTTGAAAAGTGTGAAGTACAATTGGGTAGACTTTGAACTTTACTGTCATCTGATAATAGCAGTCCAGATGAAATCATGGTAAAAAATAATGGAGTCTCAAACTGCCTTGAAAGTAGTCGATTCGAGGATTGATGCGGTGTCCGATGTGGAATCTAATGTTTTGGTTTGCTTTTAAAGTCCAATAAATCGTCAGATTAATAAAAGTGCTTGGGCTTCAAGAATGGCGCTGCGACCAACACTGTCTAAATTGAAGTTTGTTTAATTGCTTTTTTCCTTCTCCATAGATGGCCGAGGCCCTAGAGGCTCTACGACGCCAATTCGATGAGAAAGGAGTGGAACTGCAGGTCTACAAGGAGGAGCACAAGATCCGATTGGCTGGTGAGGATCCCGTTGATAATGGCAGTGGCGCCACCGGGACCAGTGGCAGCGACAGTGGTGAAAAGAGTGGTGGTGGTGCCTCCGCAGCCTCTGCATCCTCTGGAGTCCTTGTCACGTAGACCGGCTCCTTACTCTCCCTCCCCATCCTTGGCATTCCACTCTCTTATCCCCTCACCTCTTCCCATCCCCGTTCTTCAGCCCTTGCTCCTACCGCTTTTGTGTGTGCCCTCCTTGCCTGTGCCAGTGTGCATGCGAGCGCTTCTCTGTAACCTACTTAATTAACTTTATAAGTAGCTCTTGCGGATGTTCATCTGCTGGTGTTATTTGCGCCTCTCACGTCGGGAAGGCGGGTCATTGTAATCAAGCAATATGCAAGGATTTCTCTAGTCTCCTACGGTTCTGCTACTAAATTTGACGTATCACCTAAGTCATTAATCGCCAAAATCAGCTAGTAAGTGGTAGGACTCTAGGGTCCGCTTAAAGGGTAAGCAAAACCAGCGCATGAGACGGACAGTGATGAGCTTCAGGTCTTGGATACTGCACTAAATCCTCGGAAAAAATAAGGGAGCTATGAGTCAGTGAGTTCGTAGGGATCCACGGTGGGGAGACCGTCGAAACCGCCCCAACAATCGGCAGTCACCCTGGTCTCAAGTTCGCAAATTGCAAGCATATGCAAAGGCAGCTCTATCTGCAAGATGTTGGGTATTCATTAAATAAGTGGCCGGATAGCAACGGGGAGGGGAGGAATGGGAGAAGAACAAAACCGGTAGATGCTACTGTGTTAAGCGAATTCGCCTAAAACACGACCGGTATGCGAGGTGCTTCCGTTGTTGAATGTCCTATAGCCATCCACAAAGTCAGGGATCCAGCTTTCTCACCAGAAAGACAGAGGGACACTTCACTGCAAGACAGTTAATTGCCTTTATATTCACAGCTACACCCTGGTGACTGCGTTTGTGTCATCGCTAGGAGTGGCCTCCCACGAGTCATACACGCACTGTTTTCTTTGTTGTGTAGCTTAATCCAATCTCAGCAATCACGTTGACTACCACCTTCAAAGAAAAAGCAGCTCGAGGTTCGAAATAATCATGGTAACTTGACGTGAAAAAAATTGAACGTCGTAGATTTGACTTAGGGGAACCCTGGATAAGCTACTTAAACAACGCAAGTAGAAGGCGCAAGTACAGGCAATCTCACCCCAGAAAAATCGTGGAAAAAGTGAAGACTCCATACAAATAAAGTGGATATTCTATCGTCCTCCACTGAGGCAGTTCGTTCTGTCTTCACACATAATCCGCTTCACCAGATTTCACTTGGAAATCAGCAGAACGGCATGAGAGAAAGAGTAACGAAGAAAAGTGGGGAAAAGGGAATAAGCCACAGGAGTAAGTAAAGATGATACACATACGCACGTACATGCGTAGGAGGTAAAGTGAAATCGAAAGTCGGGCGCAAGAGCTGATCAAGTAGAAGGAGATGTCGAAGTCTCACTCCTGATATGATATACAAATATGCGGGGAGTGAGAGTGAGAGAGTAACTACAGCTCTTAGGCTAAGTGTGGTATCCATGACGGCGGCAGAATGTCACATGTGTGTGTGTGCATTTTGAGCGAAAGATGAGCGGGAAATAGGCCTCCTCGGGCTATGAGGAAGCCGGCTACACCTAAAGCACAGGAGAGCGCAGATCTACTCGTCCACACCGAATATGGCTTCCATGCGCCGAAGCACACTTTGCACAACCTGACGTAGAACCGAGGGTTTCGAAGACTCCTCATTTTCGTCGGAGTACGCAGGCGTCTTTTTCTTCGGTTTCGGTGCTTTCCCAAAAACAGATTTCACTTCGTCGTCATCAATGTCACTGTCGAATACCGGTCGCTTCTTCGTCGGTGCTTTTTCTGGAAGAAAAGGAGTGTACAAATGTTGCGCTTTCTGGTCAGTTAGATTTGGCCACGGCTCGTGCATAATGACATGCGGGTGAAGGGAACTCCAATACGTCATAAATAGATCATCAATGGTCTTCGAAAGAGGGCGGATTTTACTAGGTTAAGCACATCGTCAAAATAAAAGTGGCTTAACATCTCAAATAGAGTATCCCGACCATGACCTGACACAAATTGAAAATGGAAATATGCGCCTTCCTTCCTATCTACCTTTTGGCAGTGCGAGGGTGTCAAAGAATACCAAAACCTGAGGACAAGCGTTTTCTAAAGCAAAAAAAGCGTTTGAATAATGTGAGGCAAACTGAAGGGGATATACTCTGATTTAAATAGCATGACAGCAGAGCGTTTAATTGTTGTTGGGGTAAAAAAGTAGAAAAGCCGAGAGTCTAAGGCATCGTTAAGAGGTTGACATTCAACCAAAGCCTGTTTAATAAAAGCTTTGACTGTGCGCCAAGACCGTAAGGGAATTTGTGCTTTTTTTCAAACTACCTCTCTGTAGTGACTTCTACGGCTGATTGAATATGCCTACCGCATGGTGCAGCCCATTTTGCCCTAGTCTGGCCTCACGACGTGGCGGTTCTATCCGATGGACGTGATTCAAGCTTGTCTACTCGAAGAATCGAGTTTGACTTGCTCCCAGAGCTGCGACATCAAATTTGGAGGACGGCATAAGAGCGCCCGGCCCAAACAAATTCCGATGGTGAACCATTCAAAGGTGGGCGCACCACGCTTAAACAGATATTTCAGTCTTGATTACAAATACTTCTGAGTACCTCTTGTTTCAAGTCATTTAATACCTGCGTGTGAAGAAATTCCAGCACTATTTCAAGTGGGTAATGGGATAACGAATCTATACCTACATCCACTGAAAGGGGAAAATTGTGGGAGCTGCTAGACGAACGAGTCACAGATGACATACATTAACCGAGGGCAATAGACTCCAAAAAATACCAACGTCTCCATCATCTTTAACCCTTTCTCATAGATTAGCAACAACGCGGCGACTGTTCCCCACAAAAGTGACTTGTGGTGAAAAATGGCTTTCGATACGCCACATTTCTACGCCATGCACCACTTTGTCCCTAAGCAACCACGCCCGATTTCTGTTTCCTGGACCAAAATGTCAGATAAAAGAGAGCGTCGCAACAAACCTACGTGAACATTACAATGAAGGATAGTGATGACCATCTGGCTACGACAATGAAACTGCAGAATGCAATTGACCGACTTGAAGTTAAATTTCATTAAAAATTTTTTTGAAATGTTCAAGGATGATAAAAGTACAATAATGGAAGCACTCAAATCTACGTCCTTAAAAAATGGAATCAATTAGTATATTTGAGCGGATAGGTTAATAGTTCCAAGCTTTTACTGAAATAAAATTCAGTAGTACGCATGAATCTTAATCATCATACTAAGGATAAACTTTTGAGGAAAACACTGAGATATATCGACAGGACTTTTCCGAAAGAGGAGATTTAGCCACCCATAACCACACATGCTCGGATGATTGCTTAAAAGATATACAGTAACGGATGCTAATGAATTGATTGAGGCTTATTTCAGGAGTACACAGTGAAAACTTTTCCCCCTGTTGATTATTTACGATTTTTCTTGTGACAATATCAAGAGGCATTCAGATCTTCAACAAAGCATTCCCGACGAAGCGGGTTTCTGCCTAAACCGACACCAGGAGACACTGAAGCCATGCTTGGGGAAAGCGATAGGAGAGACTAAAGCACCATAGACGGCTATTATTACCATTAATGGATTAGTAGTAGAGACACTGGTAGCACTCTCGTCAACTCAACAAACCTGAGAGCATTGGGCTCAGGGTGATCTGAATATGCGCACGGATGGTGGATAGGAGGTAGGAATTACTCACTGCCTCATCGTCTTCTGCCTTCTTCACTTTCCTCCTTGATGTCATCACTTTGGCTGTAAGAAATAAGGCGTGATTTCATTATGTCTTCGGCAACTACGAACTCAAACTTTCAAAGCATCTGCCTATGGCAAGGTAGGACAGGAGTTCCCTGCAGAATTCCAATTCCAGAAGGGTGGATCGTGCACTACTGGGCTGGCTCAGTGTCCCACAGAGTTGATTCCCTTTTTCTCTTCTCAAATCAAAGTTACTTCGAGTCATTTTCGAGTTCGTCACAAGTGTTGTTCCATTGCAGTCGGTAAACAAATTCACAAAGGGATGCGTTAGCCAAAAAGTAGCGTCTAATTCGTTCACAAAGTAAGGAGTTAAGGCCATGCGTTTAACTAAATGACCAGATCAAAAAGGACGAGTTCATTGCGTCATAAAATGTGATACTTCGTAAATAAATTGCATAAATTAGATGAGACATGAAAAAAATGTGAGTATCTACAGTGATTCTGAAGTAAATCAAGGTGGTACAATCCAAGTGTTTGCGTACTCAGTAGAGACCAGGATCTTGGGGCAAACGATTGAGAAGCAATGGTCTTCTCGGTTGCAGAATCAAAGTTAGCTTAGCTCATTAAATCCACCACGAACTTAGATGATCATGCACTAGAGCATCAAAAATTAAATGAATCCATTTATGTAGCGCATAAGCGTAGAGAGAACCAATCAAGGCAAGCATATTAAGCCCACCCAACACAGAGTCACTTTAGATGTGCCCATCAACGGAAGACGTGGAATACTTTTTTGTTTTTAATTACGTGATTATAAAAGTTGCTAGGAGGTTTGACGTGGAAATGCTCCAGGTGCCAAAATCGAAATGAAACCGATAACCAGTTGAAAAAGACGTAAGAAACGGTAGGGGATGCAAGGCGAATCTATATCTGACTTGAGAAATAAGGCAAAAAATTCTTCCACGGGAAAAAACCAGTCCAAATAATTGAATTAATAAATTTTTTGACCAAATTTGAAGATACTACCTCACCTACTGCCATGCATCTTAAAAATTCGACTCTTCCAAACCAATTAAAACTTAAAAAAGTAGATTTTTGTCTCAAGTGTAAAGTGACATGAGACAAAAAAATTTCGTTTTCTTGCCTTTCGCATCATTAGATCTTACTTTAGTGGTAATGTGCATTCATTTTCAGCTGTGAATTAACGAGCATAACAAGTAGACTACAATCTACATCAACGGTCATGCGATTACCGGGTTTGATCGATGGCTTAGCAACAGTTTGTGGGGCTAAAATTCACGGAAGCGCGATCAGAATGAAGCCTTGCGCATGCATGGAAGTGGAGGGTATAAAGCCACAGTGGAATTACTCGGATCGACGATTGTTTTGGACGGCTTTGCAATTGTAGGCGGTTTTGCAGTCATTGGTTTCCCAACTGAAATATACAAAAATTCGGAAGACATGGTAGGTTTTTTGTGAGTGAGAAAATTGCCCTAAGGATATTTGATTAAAGGCATGAATCAGAAAGAAGATTAATCTACCAAGACCTTCCTGGTTCTTCAATGCTAAGACAGCAGTACATTTGTAGTTTGAAACTAAACAAATGTAAAATGTAAATGTAAATCAACTGAAGATCATGCCGTGATACTGAGCATAAGCAAACGACTAATAAAATCACTTTACGCATTTGTTTTTTGCCTGTCCTCAAAAAAATTAGCCACGGTTTCTTTAAAAGCGATTTCATCAACTTTTTCAGTTAGGGTCTTCTGCATTGAACGTTGAATGTTAAAGTCAGTCAAATTTCCGACGGTTTTCGTAGTCTAACACACTTGTGAGATTTATATAAGTACCCAATCAAGTAACCGGTCAGAATAAAACAAACCAATAAAAGATGCCCAGAAGATCGCTAACCAATCAACTCAGAGGTAAAGCCAACTCACTAATCTTGGTTGGTGGCGGTGGAATTCTTCTGGGAGGTCGAGTCTTCTCCTGTTTGTCAGGAATTCCATCACCGTCAGAATCCTCCTTGTCATCTGGAATGCCATCCTCATCATCGTCACTGTCGAGATAGTCAGGAACTCCGTCGTTGTCATCATCGGTGTCTAGTAAGTCGATGATGCCTACAAGGAAGTCGAGTGAATATACGGTGGTATGCAGACAGTCTATTTTTCTTCGACTCGGCCCGTGCACTGGTGGAATGCAGCCGTACCCATACCAACTATGCAACTGGTCTCCTACCTCCCTAGGACGCCTATAACTCCTTCAGGATTATTTCCATTGCCACAATACTTCAATTGCACGGGAATAAAGTGAGCTTAAAGAGACCATTAAGCCCCATGGATAAAAGCTATTCAAGCCAACACTAGAACCAACATACCATCGCCGTCGGAATCCTTCATTTCCATTGTGTCAGGCACAGAATTCATGTTCTCATCTTCCTCATCATCTGGAATTCCTGTAACATCCCAAAACAAATGGATGCAGGAAATATTATACCATATTCAACACTTTTTGACTCTGTTCTGCAAGCATAATCAACTTTGTAACAACCTATACCCCGTAAGACTGCCTTGAACCCCGACGCTTACCATCGTTATCATCGTCATCATCTTCACTATCAGGAATTCCATCATTGTCATCATCATTGTCGCCAAGGTAGTCAGGAATCCCATCCCCATCAGTGTCCTTTGCTTCCAAATAATCTAACATTTGATTCCCATCTTTGTCTTCGTGTATATCCGGTGTGCCATCGTTGTCATCATCATCGTCTGTTAATCAAAATCAAAAGTAGTAATATATCAGCTTTAATAGCATCAAAGGCATTGCTTTATCAAGTTCAAAGATTGCTTAAAAGGAGAAATTTTAAGAGTCAATTTGGAAGCTGCTATGCCACAGCGAACGCCAACATCATCATCACCATCATGCATCGCACCATCCATGCGACGTGGCTGAGACAGAGACGCTACTTAATCTAAAATAAGTACAACTGGTGCACAGGTTATCCACAAGTGCAGTGCACGAGGTGGGGTAAATCACAAAGCACGTCTCGGAAGCAGACAGGCAGGTGAAAGCAGACCGTCCAGGAGTTGCGTGTGCGTGTAAGTATGTGTGTCCACAGCTAATGCTGCGTGCGTGCAGAGCGGAGAGATATGGAGTACCTTCAACATCTGGGATTCCATCATTGTCGTCGTCTTCATCATACAGATCTATCACTCCATCTCCGTCAGTATCTTTCATTTCCAAGTAATCTGGGCACCAATTCTTATTTTTATCAACCACTAAAAAAAGAAAAGCAATTGGTAAAATACCCCACCTTTGCACTACAGACTAAAACAATCGGATTTTAGCTGTCAACCTACCCTTTCCATGTCCAACTGTCGGCCCCTTGGGTATTTTTGCAGAGGCTACTGGTGGAGATCCCTTCTTGCCACGAAAAGCTGGAGAGTCTTCGTCGAGGTAGTCGGGGATTCCATCACTATCTTCATCTTCTTGATAGTCTGGAATGCCGTCACCGTCAGAATCACCTTCGAGATCATCGGGAATACCATCGCCATCATCGTCATCGTCGAGATAATCGGGGATCCCATCGTTATCGTCATCATCGTCTAGATAATCAGGAATTCCGTCACCATCAGTATCTTCTTTATAGTCGGGAATTCCATCTCCATCCGAATCGCCTTCTAGGTAATCTGGAATACCATTGCCATTGTCATCGATGTCAACGGCATCTGGGACCCCATCATTGTCGTCATCATCATCGAGATAATCAGGGATCCCATCGCCATCACTGTCCTCCTGATCATCTGGAACTCCATCTCCGTCATCATCATCGTCATTAGTGTCTGGGATGCTGTCATAATCGTCGTCGTTATCCAGATAATTGGGGATCCCGTCACCATCGGAATCTTCCATATAATCGGGAATCCCATCACCGTCAGAGTCACCCTCTAGATGATCTGGGACTCCGTTTCCATCAGCATCATCATCAAGGTAATCAGGAATACCATCACCATCTTCGTCTTCTTTGTAGTCAGGAATTCCGTCCCCATCAGAATCCTTTTCTAGATAGTCAGGGATCCCATTCCCATCCACATCAGCGTCAAGCTGATCCGGTATTCCATCGTTATCGTCATCTTCATCCAGATAGTCTGGAATACCATCGCCATCTGAGTCTTCGAGATAGTCAGGAACGCCATCACCATCGTTGTCACCTTCCAAATGATCTGGAATCCCGTCACCATCAGAGTCTTCATCCAAGTAATCAGGAATCCCATCACCATCCTCATCTTCCATATAATCTGGAATACCGTCCCCGTCACTATCGCCTTCCAAATAATCGGGGATTCCATTTCCATCATCATCATCTTCATCATCATTAACTCCGTCACCATCTACATCATCGTCTAGGTAGTCAGGAATCCCATCTCCATCTTGGTCTTCCATATAATCAGGAACTCCATCTTCATCAGTGTCACCTTCCAGATCGTCCGGAATCCCATCACCATCTTCATCCTTCATTCGCCTTGCTTTCACAAGCTTCCATGATGGTTTATTTTTCTTTCGATTGTCTTTTTTATCCATGTAGTCGGGAATACCATCGTTGTCTGCATCTTCGAGGTAGTTTGGGATACCATCACCATCCCAGTCTTCCAGATAATCCGGGATTCCGTTGTTATTAGTATCCTGCTGAAATACATCATCATTGAAGTCGATGTCATCGTCATTATCATCGGAAGGAGTGACGACTGGAAGATCGGTATCAATGCTGGCATCAACATCGAGATAATTCGGAATGCCATCGCCGTCTTGGTCTTCTAGATAGTCGGGAATCCCATCACCGTCAGAATCCTCCAAGTAGTCTGGAATACCATCGCCATCTGAGTCATCTTTTAAAGCGTCAGGAATTCCATCTCCATCCTTATCTATTTTTGATGAAAGTCTTGCCTGTTTGAAGTGAGTCAATGTGAAGATACTTGGATCTTCATCCAGATAGTCGGGGATCCCGTCTCCATCAGCATCTTCAAGATAATCAGGGATTCCATCTCCATCTGCATCTTCCAAGTAATCCGCGACCCCATCACCGTTGGCATCGCCTTCAAGAGCATCAGGAATTCCATCGTTGTTCTCGTCTTCCAGATGATCCATAATGCCGTCACCATCACTATCGACAAAACGAGACAACTTTTGCGTTTGTTTGGGCAACTGATGATGAGCGACTTCCAAATCAATGCAGTCTGGAATACCGTCCCCATCAGCATCTTCTAGGTAGTCAGGGATCCCATCATTATCACTGTCACCATCACAAGAATCAGGAATACCATCCTTATCCTTATCTATTAGTGCAAGCGCCTTGACCTTTGTTTTCATGTAGTACCGACTGTCTTTATCCATGTAGTTTGGAATGCCATCTCCATCCGAATCGTCGAGGAAGTTTGGAATACCGTCATCGTCATCATCTTCCATTAGATCGGAAATCCCATCATTATCGGAATCAGCAACGGCGAGGTGTTTCCCATGACGTGATTTTCCACTCTTACCCTTTTTTGTCGTTTTTGGAGGCTGTGGTTTCGCCTTCACCTTTTTCGAAACAGGAGGCTCATCATCGAGGTAGTTTGGAATTCCATCACCGTCTGAATCTTCCAGGAAGTTAGGAATTCCATCATTATCATCGTCTTCGAGAAAATCTGGAATTCCATCTCCATCATCATCTTCCAGGTAGTCAGGAATTCCATCACCATCTTTATCACCTTGAAGGTGATCCGGAACTCCGTCTCCATCATGATCAACATGCTTTGGAAGCTTTTTTGCCTTCAAGATAAAGAACCTACTATCACGATCTAGCATATTCGGCACCCCATCACCATCGTCATCTTCATAGTAGTCCAGCATTCCATCATTGTCGTCGTCAGTTAGGAAATCGGGTGCACCGTCAGAGTCTGAATCAACTTCCAACACATCGGGAATCTTGTCCCCATCAGCGTCCAACATTTTAATTAACTTCATGTAGAATTTGTAGCGCTGAGAAAATGAGGGAGTATCCTCGTCAAGATAGTTCGGAATTCCATCTCCATCCTCGTCTTCCAGATAGTCAGGAATGCCATCTTTGTCTGAGTCCTTCAAAGAAGGCTTAAATTTAGGTATATTAGCCTGTTTACATGATCCATCCTTCTTAGTGCACGCAGCTGGTCTCTTTGCAGCTTCTGCCTTGTAAAGTTTGTGATCCTTGTCCAGGTAATTTGGAATACCATCTCCGTCATCGTCTTTCAAATAATCACCGATAGTTTCACCCCTTGAGGTCTGCTTCTTGCCTGCCTGCTTCGGAGGTACTTTAGGTTTTTTTGTAGCAGCTACAAGAGGCTTTTTAGCAGTCCTTTGCAGTAGCCTTCGACCAAAAAATGGTGGAACATCATCTTGAACCAACTCTCCTAGTTAAAGGAATCAAAAACAACAACGATCAGGAATATCCTCCAGCAAGCTCTTAAAGGAGCACTACTACCGACTGATCATGCATGCACAAGCAGTCAGCATGCTTTCTTTAAACTCCGTGATGCATTCAAATGCTGAAAGCGGATCCGCCCTGTTGATATTTCATGCACTCATGCTACTAGCACAAACTCCCTCCTCATCCCCCTCTACCTTCTCCATCTTCTCCAATGTCACCTTCACCAGCAAATGCGCCAAAATCACGCATAGAAGGGAATTGCTCAGAATCCTCAGCATTGCCAAACACGAGGGCATCGTTATCAACTGACAGGGAATACGCTTCGTCGTCTCCCGCTTCCTCTTCAAAATCATCTTCGAATTCGCCGTTGATAGCTTCTTCATCCTAATGGTTAAGCACAATTAGCCATGAATTGGTTCAACCTATAGGACTAATTTTACCGTGACTCGACGGTGAGGCTTTACACTTCGTTTTCAATGATTTTTCGTCAATTTCGGGCTATAAGCCTCAATTAACCATCTTCCTGTTCCAGTAATTAACGAACCTCGTCCCTTCCCCCTTTCCAGGTTCAGGGTTGACACGCACCGTTTTAGCGCATTCAGTGGACATGGTAAGAAGTTTTTTGTCTGTTTGGGCGTGTCATATAATTGGACATTTCTGACACATCGAACAAGTGTCTACGCCATTTGGTGGATGAATGACTATTGGGGGAGGGGGGAAATACAAACATTGAAAGATATGCCCGAGGGACATAAATTCACCGGTGCCCCCAATCCCATAATGTTTATACTAAGAGAGCAATAGGAAACGCAAAATGATGGCCACACAAGCGTGATTGACGTCCAACCAGAGGCAAGACCATGAGGGGTAAAGAGCACCTTAAAATCTCCACAAAAAATTATTGACTAACATATGAAAAGAATGCAGAAAAATTAACCAGTAAATGTAGAAGGTAGAAAAGAGAAATGGATTTGAGCAAAGTTAGGGAACAAAAAGAATTATTTTGACGATCTTAAGTGAAAATACTGAAACAATTGCCAACAGCTAGCAGACACTTTACCGGGGTTAAAGAAATAATAATCAGTTCAAACCAACCTCCTCAACTTGTGGTTCCACATCCATATCCCCCTCATGGAAGAGGCTCTCGTTATCATCATATCCCCTCAAATAAAGTCCTGCCAGTTTCCTCTTCCCTACCTGTCCTGTGGGTATTTTTCCTTTACCCATGGGACTCTTCTGTACAAAAGTTGCTTCAGTTTTCATCTTCTTTGGAGGCACGGCTTTCTTCACTTTCGCTGTTGCTGGCATAGTCATCATCTTCTTTCCCATCGGATGAGTGATGATTGGTGCACGCGTACTCTTCACAAATTGGGTCGGAGTGGGTTGCAATTCACTTGGGTCCATGAGTGCACGAATGCGGTGAAGCCGATGATCTACCGCTTCCTTCAATCGAGTCAATGCATCCTCCTCTTCTGTCAGTTGACGCACCTTGATCACCTTTTTGATGGCTCCACCGAAGCTTCGAACCACATGGTAGCGCACTGACTTATTGCGATTACAATCAGGAATTCCATCACCATTTGCATCTGGATCCAAATAGTCTGGAATACCTGAAAGATGAAGGATGAAGCAAGTAGATGTCATATGAGTCGAGAAGTCGTACCATCATTGTCATCATCGTCGTCGATATGATTAAGGAGACCATCCCAATCAGAGTCCTGCGTTCGATCGATCTTGCCATCGTTGTCCATATCATCGTCTTCTTCATCCGGAATTCCATCGCAATCCTTGTCACCTGGATCACCCAAATCAGCTGCCATCGTGTTTGCTTCGTGTTGTGCTTGTTGAGCTAGAGAAAAATAAAAGATACTGAGGACCCGGCGTAGTTAAAGAAAAACCACTGTTATCAAAAGATACTGCATCTAGAGGTCAGTGATATACCTATCCATAATATTTTGGAAAAAAAGGTGCTTTTTCACTTCGAAAATCGACATTTCAACTGGTAGAGTTTGTCACAAAAAATAATAAACCTTCAGCCAGGATACACAGCTGAAGTGAGGTCACATGAGGTAATTGTGGGTCACAACACTCAGAGGCATCAATTGAAACTAACCCGTCATAGCCTCGAGATTTTTGGGTTTATACATCAGGAAGGCCATGTGGTCGGGATCCAGGTGGTCAGGGATGCCATCATTGTCGTCATCATCATCCAAATGGTCTGGAATTCCATCACCGTCAGAATCTCTAGGTTGACAGTCGGGTATGCCATCACCGTTCGAGTCCTCGTCTTCAGAGTCTAGAGGAAATAAAACAAGTCGATGTTAAACGAAGGTTTGGTGTAGTATAAATTTATTCTGGGCTAAAAAGACATCCACATGAATCCCCAAATTTCACGACTCACATTCCTTTTGATTTACTTTCCATTTACTCACAGAAAAAATATCAAAAGCCCGGAATGACTCACCAGGGATGCCATCATTGTCATCGTCATCATCCCATTCGTTGAGGATTCCGTCATTATCACTATCCTAAAGGCGCATACGAATAGTACTAATTAATTCGCCTCGACTATAGAGTCACTTCATTTCCACCACTAAGACCCATATTCACCTGTTTATTGTCAAAGTACCCATCATTATCATCGTCAGGATCAATGATATCTGGAATACCATCGCAGTCGTGATCCTGTAGGTGGTCAGGAATGCCATCGTCGTTCATATCATCATCAATAGCATCTGGGAATCCGTCGCCATCGGAGTCAATCCCAAGGCCCCTAACTCCATCACTGTCAAGATGATCGGGGATTCCATCATTGTCATCGTCACGGTCGAGAATATCCGGAATTCCGTCCTAAAATCAATTAAAAGACCGTAGAGTATTTTCCATCCCATTTAGTTAGAAGTCCGTCCTTTCAATGGCTGGTGGCCTAGAGGGCTACGGCTAAAACGCAGAGACGACCATGAGACCATTCTTCGATCTTCAAGTACTCCATTTGGCTTTCTAATCAACTATCAACCGATGAACAAACCTGACATCAGTACTGAGCTTCCACATACAACTTGCAGTGACTTGGCACTTTGTTTACTTGTGAGTTCGACTCTGAGGGCTCCTCAGTCCCGCTAAATTGTACCTCTACTAGGCGACAAAGCCTATAGTTTCTCAAACCTTCGGTAATTTAAAAGTAAATGCTCTCCCAAACTGTCTCGGCTTGTTACAACTCGGGGAAGTACAGTCGAGTTACATGATGGTGAAAGAAAAAAATTACAGTACCCGATGAATTTTAAACGAACCAATTTAATATATAGTTAACGATCTGACAAAGCTGGAACTCGATAGATATTATCTGAGAATTATAATAAATTGACATTTTGTTGAATCGCTGTGGTTATTTTGGCCTTGACAAATTGAACTTCCACTCCACGTTTTCAGTTCTGGGCCACCCTAATAACCTCCCAGGTTTTCATTATGCCAGCAATGCATCAACTTCCACACTCCCCCAGTTTATCAAGATTTCGAGGAAAATGCAAAGCACTACAGAAATGGCTCATTTTACTGCACAGAAAAATGAAACAAATCCAGAATGAATGAAGTGCTTGTAGAAGTTAAACAGACTTACATTGTCACTGTCACGGAAGAAGTTGAAGAATTTGTGATTTGGATCTTTGAGATCTGGGATACCATCGTTGTCATCGTCGGTATCAATGTGATCAGGAATTCCATCCCCATCAGAATCCTAAAGTCCACAAAATACTACTTAAATCCCAGTCAACGGCGCTGCGTTTAACTTTCTCCATTCCCCTCGTACACTAAAATCCCTGGAATGCCAATACGCTCCACTTTCGCACACCCCATGAAATAACCGATGAGCTCTTCCAGATCATTTCTGATATTACCGAAAAAAAAGTATTTGCTTTTTTCAGCGAGGTAGCCAAGAAGCAAATAAATAAATCCGTGCTTTTCCCCTCCTTGCCACGAGAAATAGGTAAGTACAGAAATCCTCGTTAAATATTTTGCTTTTTAAAGAGCCACTATTAAAATCTGCAAACCTTTTTTAACAAGACAGAAGTAGGATGAAAAGCTCAACAATGTAGTCTCTGGGTATGCAGAAAAGGACCAACCCAACACATCTTTGATTGGGCCCCAGTTTTATTTCTCAACTGTCTATTCTCCTTTGAGCGCAATCGTATGACAGTCTATCACTAAGGCAAAAAAGGTAATAAATAATGCTTGAGGTCAGGAAAAACATTATTAGAGGAGTACGAAGAGGAAGAATGAGACTGTATCTATCTTTTCACAGCTCAGTTTTGTCCTCATCCCTTTCAAAGAAGAGAAAGAAGCCCTTTCTACGCACCTTCCAGGCGTACTGTACCTAGTAGACGGAATAATCTCAACCACAATTGCTGTTTAACATTCAGCATAGAACCAAACATATGCATGCACAAAATAAGCAGGGTTGGGGGAACGAAGTGCCACACGCCTTAGAAGCCTGTGGTGGATGAATTGTTCGGTGAGAATTAACGAGATGTTGGCACACTCATTAGTTAAACGATTTCTCTTCACAAGGAATCGGTTTTGTAGTAGCCTTCAAAACCTACGGTCATCAACCATTACTCAGCTGCTTCTTCGACTTCTACCCCTTCCTTGCCATCCGACTTTCCATCATTATGCGTGCTAATCATGACTGAACGAAATCAGTGAGTGATAGGGACTAAGGATTACGACTGATCAAAAATAGATCTTCCTAAATGCAATGTACTGTCTAGACCATTTCTACTCGTTCAGTTCTGCACCCTCTCTCAAACGTTCTGCGCAGTAGCTTAGATGAAGAGCTCCCCGAGCCTCGCTGAGAGGGTAAATTCGAATTAAGAGGAAAGTGGTAGATCATAAGAAAACTGGCATATAAATCTAAAGGTTAGAACTAAGTGGCTTTGGCAAAATATACCAAAGAACTGAATGGCATTTTCCACAACAAGACAGAAAAAAATACCTGAATAACGCAGTCTGGAATACCGTCCCCGTTTGCATCCAAATCTTCAATATCGGGAATTCCATCATTGTCATCATCGTCGTCGTATTCATTGAGGATGCCATCACGGTCACTGTCCTGGAAAATTTAATGCATTCAAGGGAGGCAAATCCTTCAAACCTTGCATCACTCAGCAGCATTTAGATATTTAGGGAAATACGTTTGTTTGTATAGGGCCATCAACTCGCTAATTTTGACCATCGGTTTATTCTGTGTGTGTGTGTGCGTGTGTGTGTGTGTGTGAACGCCGACCTGACATTCAGATTAAATGTTATGCGAATGAAATGGAATTCCGCTGCCTCCTTGAATGACCTTCCCTTTTTTCGTCTATGCAACAGTAAAAAACCTGATTCTCGAAGGACTCGAAAAATCTGATACGGTGGAAAATCGTACTCCCCAACTCTGGTAAATAAGTTGTTAGGCAGTTTATGAATAACAAATAAAAAAATATATACATACTTGCCACTCTATTTCCCTACTGATTGCTCCACAATTTGATTTTACACGTCGCACAGTAATTCCCTTCTTTTGCAGGGAAAAAAAGTAAGCAAACTGTATCACGTCGCAATTCTAACCCGAAATTGATTGCTTAGTAGTGCAAAATACTACCAAGAAGAATTAAAAGTATTACGCTTCGCTGAATTGCACTACTTGCCCTCCACATCCGAATGATAACTTGAAAGTCCACCAAAACTAAAATGCAAATTACTAAACCACTGGCCTAACTACGTATCTAAGTGAAGCTCGCAGTTCGGGTCACGGGAAGCACGAGGCAATTGCCCAGACCAGGTCACAAACGACCTGTCAACAAGCTCATTTGACACGCTCCCTTTTCTACCAACTATTTGACAGGAAAGGTTACCCACTTAAACGCCACTCGAGAGCTTAAATAAAACGGGATTTTGGAGTCCATCAAGTTCGTCAAAAAAAGTATCTTGACGGAACCTATTAAGAAAATGTGTATGATGAAAGCAAAGCTGTGTATACTACGCGGTCTCTGGGATCGCCACGTTCCTGCCGCCACACACGCAGACTCTAAGTCAATCTTATCGAATACTGATGACTTGAGGCATTACAGTGACAGATATGGATGGGGGAGTAGGTTTCATAGCCACACGTTACCGTGGTAGTGCTCCACTGATAAAGGTTGAGGCAGTTACTTATATCGCGGATTGAAGACACCTTAACTAAAAGCGACTGAAATAACAGACTCGCTCTCTCCCCTTGTAGCGACTCCTAGCCAGATGTAGTCCACCTTATGAAGAAACCTGATACGCATCTTATTACGTCTTCGTGGACGACTTTCATTCCTAATTTTACCTAGGAAAAGAAGCTGTGTCGCAGTAATTAAATCGAGCATAATTTTCATTTCTGTCCCACAAAACTTCTGCAGATAAACATTTGACGTGTGGTAGCTCCGCAATGCCGGTATTTAGCCATAGGGAGACTTCACGAAGCACCAAGATGTCATAAAAAATACCTACCAATCATTGTTCGAAAGGAAATGACCTCAATTTCGAATTGGTTAACATTACGTCGGGGGTAATTAAAGGCATTTTCAGAGAAAAAAATTTTAGTCGTTTTTGCCCACCTGTTTCTTGTCGAAATATCCATCGTTGTCATCGTCTGGATCTAGGTGATCGGGAATCCCATCGCAGTCACGATCACTCCAACCAACAGCAGCCATCATCTTGTTCAATCGCACCACATCGTCTAAAGTTCTTACTATAAAGGAAAAACCATCTTGAGGTGGTACTTAAATTGACGTTAAATTACCCACTTTTTAGGCTTGAACATGGAATCCATGCGATTTTTTGGCTACGAATCATCAATGCATTGGGTTGAATTCACAAAAAGAAAAAAATAGAGGGAAGTAGGGAGGCAGGAGGCCAAAATTAGTCAATCGCTTTAAGTTTGTTAACAAAGAGAATTGGAGGGGGCATGCTGATTGGTTGAACACGAGTAGGTGTATTGGACCTCACAGCTCACAGTTCTAGACGAGGGTCTTCGAAAGACACATTCATACGTGGCAAAAGTTTTCGTTCATGATTAAAAACCAGCAAAAAGATGACGAAAAGATGATAGACATCGAGGTGAGACGTGCCACATTCCATGAGAAATGTAAAAGTTCTTCGAAACTTCACCCAGGAGAATTAGCACTGATGAAGGAAAACCGTAAAAAGCTATTCACAGATAGGAGGATTTAAAAGTATCCCTGCCATGAAGAGTACGAAGAGAAGAAAAGAACCAGACAGCAACGTGATAAGCGATTACTGTAAAGTAAAGAATTTGGCATCTATGACTGCAAAAGATTGGCATGGCCTAGGTCAGTATTTGTCGCTTCTTCATTCAAATTAAGTATGCGTTTTGCAATGTTGGGATGTGCAAATGCATTCAAACGACTTTTCCTATTTTTTTTATTTAAACGATAAAAAGGCACACACATTTTAGCGAACCGAAAGTTAAAGTGGGTTGAACAGGTGAAACCTATTTTTGTAACAAACATGGATGAAGTTTGAACGGAAACTATGTGGGAACAGACCCAATCCAAGGGGTGAACTTGAACCACCCAATCAAAAAGAGCGACAGAGAGGGGATACATTACGGATGTTTTGCATATTGAGGGGACAATGCGCCCACGGTAAAAGCGATTAAAAGAATGTACACACAATCGACCCTGTCATTCGCTTTGAATGTAGTGGCCTGAATAATAACATATTACATGCTCTAAGTAGGATAGGCGCCAAATTGAGGCAGGAATTCGGGAATCGTCTTTGGTGAAACAAAAAAAATCCTACTGCTTTAAGTTTCGAGTTATCGGGGCGAAAAGCAGTTGTAATGGTCAAATTGATAAAATGAGAACATTATCAGAAAAAGTAAATTGAGTTTAGGATGCACATCGCTCCGTCAAGTGAATTTTTTTACTAGCATTGATTAACATTTATAAGTTTGAAGATGGACAAAGAAAAATTGAACTACTTTTCCTAGACGATGAAAAGAGCATCAGTTTCGATGGTCTTTTACTATCTTTTTTTCAAAATAATGGTAAAATCAAAGCGACACCAAATCCTAGGAATAAAAGTAGAAGCAGTATTCTGATGATTGACACAAATCAACTCCTTTCCAAAATCGACAAGTTTTACTTATGGACTATAGGAAGAGCTTTCTCCTCTACGCCCTCCCCCCCCCCCCATAAGTTAACCATTCTCATCTCCTTGATGATGGCATGGAGCCGGTGATACGCAGTTTCCGCCAGAAGCTACCTTCTATTTTGCATCTAAGATGGCATTGGAAGCCATGTGCACGTGGCACGCGGATGCAGCGGCAGTAATTAGCCCGTACGCACACGTACGCGCACACACAGGGGGACACACTGCGCTAATTGGCCGTTAGCCAGGGGAGCAAAAAATCGATAGGGACCAGGGCCACACCAACTGACCAATGGGAGAGGTGCACAGGGAAAACAAAATAACTGATGTTTTGCGTGATCTGATGTAGCGCGTTCAATACGGTGGCGTCGACGACAACGCCGACAAAGTGGTCAAGTGGAATTGGCCAAATTTACTACCTCGTGATGCCACAGGAGAGAGGAAAGGTAGCACCTTAGAGTTCTGCATGCTTCAATAGATGGCTAAAATTGACTACTTTAAATCAAAATTATGGAGCACTTTTTGAGGGGGGACTTTTTTTCGAATTTTGGAAGATAAATAAAGGTGACTGGGTGAAGCCGTATGTTCATGCTCCAAGTGGTAGAATACCCGAACTTATTGCTTAGAGGCAGGCTGAAGTGATAACACCGCGTTTTTGAAAGCCCAGAGGTACCCCATATTCCTTTTTCAATTCTTCATAATCGGAGTTGGTTTGAGGAATTGTAAATTTTTGATGAGACGATAGCTCCGAGAAAAATCCTATACGATTTATTAGTGTAAGTAACCATTCTGATGCTCGACACCCCACCTTATCCAGCATGTCAAGAGAGGTTTTAACGTTGAAGATTCCAGTTTTCAGATTGGTGGAGCTCTAGCTACTACGACAACCTTATCATCTTTGGGTACAGGGAATTTGCAAGGAACAAAAAAACGGAGCACGATTCATTTTTATGCACACACGGGGAGTTGACAGGTCAAAAAACAGCACTCGACTAATTAAAATAGATAAAGTAATTTAATAGGGCTAGCTTAATTCATCGATAGCTGATAATGGTATCCAAACTCTGATTTGCTTATGCAGAAATTCACAACTTGACCAAATAAAAATAGACATTTGCGAATATTCACACAGAGAACGTGCAATGAATTTTAGCCTTTAGTGAGGAAAAGTTGTCGCACTAGTTTAAATAGTTCACCAATCGTTAGGACAAAGTAGCGCACAGACAATAGTCACGTCCATGCAGTGGAAAGCCAAAGCTAAAGATCGTGTCTGCGTGGACTTCTGGAACATGCATACTCTTTCGACGATTACAAAAGACCACAACAACTTCTCAAGGAAATCGTTAGTCGAGTCATGCTTCTAAGATGCCTAGCTTGACATTTAGACGCAGAGACAGAGAGAAAGACAGACAGCCAGACATGGGTATAACTTACTGCACGTCTTTCCGTGTTCACATTTCAAATCTGTAAAAGTGTGAACCATTGCAGGCATGTGTGAATGTATGAGTGGATGGGCGAGTGGATGCGTGATGGAATGGACAAATAATGTAAATCGCTAAGTTTAATAAGCATCAAGGATGATTCTTGAGAGGAGATAACTATAGGGGATTTGCATGCAGGGTAAAAGAGAACATACATTCGTCGATGACGGGTTCGAGGAAATCGGGAATCTGATCGCCATTTCTGTCCTCCAGCATATCGGGGATTCCGTTGTTGTCGTCATCCAGATCTACGTCGTCTGGAATACCATCCATGTCGGTGTCTAGGACCTTCTTTTTGTTTCCGTAGCGCAACTTCAACTTGTGATCCGTGGTGTCGAGACGGCAGTCGGGGATTCCATCGCCGTTGGCATCTTCATCTTCCTTGTCAGGAATTCCTGTTGTGGAAAGGATTAAAGACTACAAATCATCTGGTTCCCAGGAAGATTAATAACTAAAACTGCATTTCTGGAGCTGGATAATGCCAAACCAGCCAAATGGGTACATGAAGGTATCAGTGAATTTCGGATATTCCACCATCGTAAAACAGTGTCAACAATGACAGGATTGCTGAGTGATTTGAAGTGAGCCAGACCTCCTAGAGTTCCAACGCGTTTAATATGCAAAATCCAAAACAGCCCCTTGTTAAACGTCCCCACTTGTAAAGTTTTGATGTTTCTCCCCAATTTTATGTCATTTATTCGAAATCTTAAAAATTACATAATCCAAAAAGGCAGTTATTCAGTTGCAGAGCATTTGTGACAGACTTAATTTTACTCCCTCTTTATTGGCTTAATACAAGCTCAAGATTTCATCAAAAGATTTAAGCTTTTCTATTAACTATACCTACTTCATACAAATAACAGTAAAAAAGGCTTAGAGACAGAAAAACTTTCCGAGTAAATAAAATATTTAATGAATTAGTCCAGACCCACCATCGTTGTCATCATCATCGTCAATATGGTTGAGAAGACCATCCCAATCAGAGTCTTGCGTTCGATCCAGCAGTCCGTCATTATCAACATCATCATCTTGGTCGTCAGGAATCCCATCGCAGTCGTGATCCTCGTAAGTAGGCACCCATTTCCTGCTACTATTTTTGTCCACCAGTGGATTAACTTTCACTTGCTTGTGCGCCACAGGCACTGGAGACCGTTTCAGATGAACTGGATTTAATTTCTGCGGCTTCCTCACTTCCGGTTTTCTGGGCTTAGGTGTTGATTTCGTAGGAAACTTTGGTTTGGGAGTAGACGGTGCGGCATTTGCAGGTTGTTTTTGAGTCGATTTTGGTGGGATTTTTTTCTTCACTTCAAGTAAATTCCTCTCGCCCACTGTTACAACGTAGGAGGGATTACGATTAGAATTTTAAAGACGTATAACGTGGATAAGAGTTACCATAAAACACTAAAGCAAAAGAACTCACATCTAAAATCGCCTTCTTCGCTTTCCTTCTAAAAATAATTGCAACCCAATAAACACAGAGTTCTTGTCATCATACCATAGCACGGAAAACAACCTTAACCATAGAAATCCAACTAAAATTGAGCTGGCTCTTGGATAAAAACGTCACAAGATGCATCCACCAAATTGAAGAAATTGTGTTTAGCAGTACCAAAAATATTTACAGCAATTGAAGCCCAAACTTACGTCAAATTCATTGCTGCCCAAAGGTACGTCAACATCATCCAGACTAACAAAATACCATATTTTTAGAAGTATCTCACTTACATTAAACCCTGAGGATAGTGAGGTTCACATGAAACATTAGAAAGGAGGACGTCTAAAGCAATAATGGAAGAGACCAAAACGTACACAGAGATAAAAAAACCAAAGAAAGAAAAAACCCGCCGCGCATAGTGGAGCCCACTCTTTAGGCAACTGGACCCAGTCGAAAGGCGGCGACTAATAAGAAACTGAAATATTGAGGTCGATTTATCATTGAACTCGATAAACTTAAACAAAGACCTATAAAGCCTAAAAGCAAAAAACAAAGCAAAGCTGATTTACGTTTATCATTGTTAATTCTAATACGTTTTATTGAACAAAGTTAAACGTGGTGCAAAAAATCATTTTTAGCCCATTGATATAGCAAATTTGAAAGGAAAATGGAGATCGTTTTAAAAATTCTTGCAGTCTACAAAAATTTAGCTCTGCCTTTTATTGTCAAAAAAACATGGAAATACACATTAAGCTTTGAAATGGCTTAGTTGAGTTATCAGCTCTATTTTTGACAGTCTGTCGAATTCGTTTCTAATTACCGTCCATTTGATAAAACGGCGAGTCTTACACTCATGCATTAACTTGTTTAACGGAATTTGCTTTTGTAAAGTCAGTTATATGGCGTCGGCTTGACCATTTATATTAATCCTTCCATTTTCTTCCGTGCTCTTTCAACTTCGCTGATATTTTGATGATTTTATAATGCCACATTATGAGCGAATGCGCTGCATTTAGTAATTTTAGCCAATGTCGTACGAAGCGCTTTTTTAAATTGACCACTTCCTACCACTAGAGTTATGTGTACTTGGTCACCGTTTTGAAGACGAGAGGATGCATAATGTTAGTGTAATACGATAGTGGTTTATCCCTCGGTTCTGGTGAGGCGCCACTTTTGTACTTCGAATTAGCCCCCTTGTACCTCGCTGGGTGGGCTGGCCTTTTGGGCCATGCCAATAGCCCAGACACCTTCTCCATGCTGAATATATATATTCTGCCCGAGTATTTTGTCTTCTTTCGTCTTCAGGGAGTCTCGGGACGCTACATTAGTGTAGCGTCCCAAGACTCCCTAGAGACGAACGAAGACAAAATACTTGGGCAGAATACATATTCAGCGCAGAGAAGGTGTCTGGGCTATTGCATGGCCTGAAAGGCCAGGGCTAATTCAAAGTACACAAATGGCGCCCCACTAATACCGAGGGAAAAACCACTATTGTATTGCATTAGAGTAAAATACACATGTAATGCTCTGGGTGGTTACTTCTCGGCTTTGGTAAATAGGTCACCATGGTTGACCGCCATTGGGCCTTGCCTAATGGGCTGGCCTTGGAGTCCCTTCTGTATGTCGGGTATACGTAAAACCAACTAACGAATTTCATTTGTGTATTCCTTTATTCTAGAGACTAATTTTATGCTGAGTGGAAGCATAAATTTGGGTCCTTAAACAAAAGACCTTCACAGAAATAAGTGACTCCTGGAACATTACTAATTCCTGTATAAACGCAGAGCCCGAAAGTTCGGTCTAGATATTCAATTTTAATCTAATTCCCGATGATTCTGAATTTCGAAAATAGAACATGTGGGAGTTCCATTTTAACACCGTTCGTCAAAGTGGCGGAAGAAGCAACGGCATTAATTTTTCTTTGTCACCTGGTAACACATTTGCAGACTAGATATGAAAAGTTGGGATAAATTGACTCACCCTCTACAGAATTTTACCAATCGTCACAATGATACGAGGTGGGATCGCAGTCGAGTTTACATGTGCAGTTTTCTAAGTGGCATCGAGGCAGAAGTCCTCAACCCTAACTTCGACCACTATGTCGGGTGATTTGCATAAACAAGAGCCTCAACTGCGCAGCAAGAACGCTTGATCCACCATACCTCCCTGGTGTGGCAAGATGACTCGACGTGACAGCGGTGTATCATCCTCAAGAAGTTCTATGATTTATGGGTGATAATGATAATGAAATGCAAGGAGGATTTTCGGAATGAAACAAAATTTGAATGTCCGTGCGCGCAGTGAAGTAACTTAGACACTTTGAAAGGTATCAGGCAACCACTGGTGAAGCGAAGCAAATAATAGGAGAAGGCCTCCTAAACAGGCACCACTACGATCTGAAACTCCTTTTCAATGCCGCATGAGCACACAAATTTTGGTTTTACGTCGTGATCGCTCTAGAAGGGAAAAAAATTGACCCGCTCTTTTGTGATTCAGCTGTTGCGTGTCATGGATGGGTGGGTCGGAGTGGGAATGGCTGGTAAGGCAGCCAGTTATTCAACCAGCAAAACATAAACTACAAACGTAGGTGGAAGAAATGTAATGTTAACACTTTTGAAAGGCTGACTAATCCTGGAGCCTCTTGAAGGAAGCTATTCTCGCACACCTCCAAGGCAATATCGCAGGAGAAATGGGTGATTTCCCCTCACCCGGGAAACAATTTTGGCTTCATTCTATTACTAGATCTGCATTTAAATATGCGAAACAAAGATAGTTTGGTTAGAATCAAGCTGACTCTCAAGGTCCTAACACCTTAGTTGCTAAAGAGGGGGATAAATTAGGAATCGTCTTGAATGTAATGTATCAACCTTTCGATTGCCACCAGATCTGATGTAATTAAACTATGTCTGCCACATCTCCCCTTACTGCGTAACAAATCAAATGAGGAAATTTTACAGTCTTGGCGCCGAATCAGTCCTATTCCACAAGATAATCCAGCTGGAATTACATCCATTTCATTCCACTGACAATGGATGAGTACGGGTTCAGATTGAGTGGAAAAGGGGAAGCGATCACGTTGACGGATTGACACCTAACTACCCATGTTTCATACTTTTTATACCTGTTATTTAAAACCGAGTAAATTTCTTGAATTTCTTCCCAAGAAGTTTCGACAGAGCATTACAATGAGGTAGACTCAAAGCGGTACGAACCACCTCCTCACACTAAAACGTCTGATAAAGCGATTTGACGGCCTTGGCATTAAAGAATCTCTATCGGGTGATACTCGTAGGGGTCACTCCGCTTTCAGAAGCAGCTAGGGCCGCTTATGCAGTCGGAGGAGCTCACACTTCATGCTGCAGACAACAAAAAAGCCGATTTGGGATGCGGGGATAAATGATACTGCCACATGCTCAACTATACCCTCTGTATCCCACTGATGAGCGTTCGCCAAGCTCCGAATGGGGACGATCGCATGGTCGCATGCCAAATAGAGCAGACAGGTGGTGCGATCATGACAAGTTGTGCATAAATGAACATTTAAAAAGATTTAACGCTAATTTATGCGTCATCCAAGTAACTCTCGACAAAAAATCAACCGCTTTTAAACACTTTAAACAGGCTTCTTGTAGTGTCGATCTAATCCCCTCTCTAAACTAGGGAGAATAATCATGTTTGAACAGGAAAAACAAACAGAAATACACGTAAAGCTTAATCTGAGGTTGTAAATGGTGAAGGGGAAATGGAAACCACAACTGAGTAGAACGAGTGCATAAACAACAATAAGAGGAAAATGAATTCCTTTCCAAATAAACTCGCGTTTTCTCAAAAAATGACGGAGGCCAAAGTCTCGAAGAGGCGGGAAGCCGTTCCACCGTGGCTTTCCTAGCCTTCGTTGAAGCGGTAATAAGCTGCACAATGAAATCCTGTCACCTCAAAGCGTTGGAAGCATGGAAGTTGCTATCCCCTACTTCGGCAAGGTGAATTCTGAGGAAGTAGTTCCGTTGAAGGTATACAATTATCAAGGAGAAGTACCTGAGAATGCAATGGTCGTCAAAGTGAAACCGAAATCCTTCAACACAAGAGGGTAGTCATGCATACGAGAACAGCGGAGTGGGCTAATGAAAACACAACTGGCTGTCAAGTTAGTCAAAAGTGAAGTGAAGAGTAGGAAGTGCACCGCCAAAGCGGGTCAACTACCTCCAAACGCAAATTCCACATATCCAACCCGTTTAGAAATCCCAAATGATTTCCACAACATTCACCTATCAACAAAACTCACATAAAACCATCTATTTCAACAAATGTGAGAGACGGAGAAGAAGCAACACGAATGGAAGGCAGAGAAAACAGACGCAAACAGGAGGGAGGAGAGAATTAATAAATGCCAGAGAATGAAGTGGGTGAATGAAGCCAAAACTGATTGTCAAGAGAGAAAAGGAGTCAGTCAAAAAAAGGGGGGAAGGGGATGAGGGGAAACAATCACTTCTTCTTTTTCATGGTAGCAGATGCGGCGCCGGATAGATTACCCTGTTTCGCCTGCTCCGCTAGCTGTTTGCGTCGCTCAAAAGCGGCCATCTCCTCGGAAAGAATGCGCCGTTTCTCTTCCAACTTCTTTCTCTCCTCTGCATGTTGCTTCTTTATCGCCTCAAACTTCGCTTGCAGCTGCAAGTCAGGAAGGAAGCAGTATTTGCAATGCATACGAGAGGTCTCCAAATCAAACCTGAGATGTCACAGAAGTATCGCACACAGTGGCAAATGCTGCAGGACTCAGACGGTTCAAAGCAGAACAACACATGGGAAGTTCATCTTTCTCGAAAATTGGATCAATACAGGAAAAAAATTGCCACGAGACCTACGAGGTAGTCTTTTTAACTAAACAATCAGTTACCGAAAAACACCTCAGCGACATGCCACCGATTGTCGGTACAGGGTTTAGTATGCAGGTACGCCTGTCACAGCGTCTAGAATAGGATTGAAGGAGCCCTTTCAAGTGTCAAAGCCTAAACAGCCTGAAGTATGACGACACTTCGATTCAGTCTGAGAATTAAGGCAGTTTTCAGGTGAGCGTTGTGTACCAGTCAAATCAACTTGGTCGGCCTCCCAACAGCCAACACTTCACGACAGTTCCGTAACGTACTGTCAGCCTGCTATTACACCTATGCGCTCCCTACCGTGCTGATGACCTCAACCGCGCACCGCCGGAGTCACGGGAGGGGTGAGGAGGGGAGAAGGAACAGCTGCTAGCGTCTTACAAGGGGTTCTGTTGACTAATGAAACAACTGCAAATGATTTCATCTAAAGCCATCGATCACCATCAGAGGCGTTAATGGAACAGAGGCTTCGCCCGGTCAACGCAGCAATGGTCCCAAGACCATAAAACATCTCCAAAGAGCGAACCTCAGGGCCTTCAACAAGATATCGAACAGACGCTGACATAAACACTACTGATTATCAGCAAAGGGATTGTTAAAGAAATCAGGCAAAGGGGATAATCGGTGGCAGAAGCAGAAACGACACCCGAACGAGGCTTCTGAACCAAATGCGTTTGCCGCACCCTAGGAAACCAGCAGCCCAACACATTTCTTCACTGACGTGCAAAATATAGAGTTCTTACTAGAAAACGGCTCCACCTGCAGGTTCCGCTCCACAGACTACTAAGGGGGAATGACCCTGAATGACCCATCCTATGAATCTAAACGTTGTCTCGGTAGAGGAGGGTGCGGAGTGGAAGGATTGCAAGTCGGCTGTGGGAAAGGCGTTGCTGCCTTTTGGGGGACTGCTGGAGATGTCAATGCACCATAGAAAAGTTTGCTTCGATGCCCTCGTATTTCTCATTTACACATAGGATATCCAAGGCAGGCGGATGTTTCAAAACTCACATTCAGACAGACCTCAAATTTACCAAGCCCAATCAAAATGCCACAAATGTCCAATGTAGCCTTCCCGATTTATTCGAACTTTTTGGCAAAAGAAACACCTCCGCACTGAGATCTCCCCTTGATTATTCTGTCAGGAACTTGACGGCCCCATGGTCGTGGACAACTGTTCAGGAAAAGGTTCACTTCCCACATTTTGGCGTACACTGGGTGTCGTGACTAGGAAGCCGGCTGTCCTCCCCCATTCCGCAACCCGCTGGGATGGGTGCGTGAATGTGCCAGAGGAGTACAATGAAAGGCCGCCACTGTTTCCACTACCTAGAGTGCGTTCCATGTCCCAAGTTTCAAAAGCCTAATTTGACTTAAAGGGTTTCCGTTGGCTCAAACTTGGTAAATACGCAGTGTTCACCAACATTAACGTTTCTTAAGCACGTACTGGCATTACTGAGTTATTAAAGCTTCGAAAACTAGGTGCATTCGATTAAATCGTGATCCGTGATATTATTCACTGCTATTTCCAAACGATCAAAGCACCTTTTGGTCGCTTGAACTCTGCCTTCAACCGGATTTTGAGCTACCAGGTGGCCGAAAAAGACGGCGTGGATTTCGATACAGCTCATTCCGATGACTCGCGGCAAATTGCAGATCATATGGAATCGGTTATTTATATGTACTGCAAAGTGTAGACACGAGTGGTGAAACAATTCATTTATACACCTAAATCTCCTAGGGTAGAGGGAAGCCGTGAAAGCTACTAAACACATGGGTGCTGCATGATGTACACTAACGGATGGCAATAGATTTCCAGCCCGTCCTTCGCTTCTTAAACACACTACAAAAGTAGATCATGCATGAGGCATACCTTAGCATTTAAATGATGCGTGAATAAACGCATCACTTACCATATCCGCGGATGAATCACTCACAACCATCCACACACACCTCTAGGCATGCAAGAATTTATACCCACAAAACTGTACTGCGCCTCTCTCTGTGTGTGTGTAAACTGGAAACGGAATTGTTCGCTTAATGAAGGCCAAACAACAATAACTTCTAAGATCTAACGACCTACTCAGCAGGATCAAGTTTAAAAGCGCGCAGCAAAATACCGTTAGGGACAGTTAGAAATTATGAATGGGTCAGAAGAAAGTCCTATTCTTAAATGTAATCCAAATCTCACACCACCCAAGGGGTTGGAAAGGACGCCACTTAATACTCAACCTCTGTGTTCTCCTGGTGGCACTTCCACACACTCCAAGTGATTTCTGTCCCGTCTTGGTAGTCACAGTGAACAGTACCAATGAGGAAGGAGACCGTGGATACAGATGATGACTAAGACAACTTTGTTGCTCTTGGGGAACAAAAATGTTTTACAAGTATCTTACTTCCGACTATTTCTGAATATATTTTTCCCGCACATCTTCGAGTTTTGTCCACCAGACAAACCTCTGCTGCAATTGGTCGCCCTTAAACAAAACAAGGCGGTAAACAACTCCATCTGCAATACCCCCAGCAGTAGTATGCTCCCTCGATTAACAAGTTATCCTCACTACAAAAAGTCCAAACTGCATGATACCTTTTTGGAATGTACGTGAAAGAAGTGAGGAACAAACTGATGACCCTCGAGGCTTACCGTCATCTGCTAATTCATGACAAGGGGAATACATCTGACAAGACACTTTCATGATTCTTCCTCCCCGGTGGATTGAAGGTTCTTATCACGTTAATCATGAATTATTTTAGCCGACAGCAAAATGCAATTCTGCAGAGAGAATTCAGACGGCTACATTGGTAACAGCATAATAAAATTTGGGATAGATGTAGTGGACTTCTTAAATGCTCAAATGAAAGAATGAAGTTGACTACAGATGAGTGAACCTGCAGAGATGGATGTTGAAGGGGACCCCAAGGTCAGGAGAGAAGCAAAACTCAGACCCAACAAGTAGGGACTGCTTAAAACAGAATAACTCGGGAGATATTTCAAGTACGGAAAAAACGGAACACTGACCGCATTAAAGCTTCCAAGATTCACCAACACATTTGAATTTGGAAGTCTCCTCACCCTGGCGGAAAATCAATCGCAAATGCTCAATTCCTGTCCTGCAAACAGATTTATTTCACGGGATCAAACTCTGAAAAAAACGCCAGCGGTAGCTTTGAAGCAAAGCAAACTATGCGAACCCATTCAGTTTCCCGTGATGGGGCCCTCACATTGGCGCCGTGAAACTGCGTCAGCCCTCACCATACGGTTAATCTCCTAGCCCCTCGGACGTCACAGCCGAGCTACCTGAATACTTGCCTTTGGAGGGGTAACCTAAACTTTGCCTTGGTGGCAGCGCGACAGGACGTCTGACGCCTTTTATCCATTGGAAAAAAAGCAAAGGGCAACCTTCAGTAACGTCTCAAAGAAGACTTGCATCAACACCACTTGAATAAATCCTTTTCTGGCACTAGTAAACCGACTCCCTCACTCGAACTACAGTACTACTAAACAGCACTGGCTAGCCACCAGTGATGTAGCTCACCTCGCGTTCAGTCTCCTTGAGAACTTGTTCCTTCTCTTTCACACGCTGGACAAACATTTGACGCATCTCCTCCTCCTTCTGCTTCAACTCCTTCTGCTGCGTCTCGCGGCGCTTCTCGTACGTCTCCTGCAAAGCACGAAATGTGAGGGAACAGGTGACACGGTTAATAAAAGTTGCACCTTTTTCCAGAAATCTTGTTGGCGGGAATGAGATAAATGACCCTCTGATAACACTCATGCAACCAAACGATAGTTTTGAGTAAATAAGACATTATCTGCACAGGTTCGGGGAAGAAGTGCGTCTCAGTTGAAAGATCAGCAAAAAAAGTTTTAGCGAAAGGAAGAAAAGGGTGTTCAACCAAAAGCATACAAAAAACAGTAACTTTGTGCGGCGACTGATTCAACTTAACTATTCACGTTACAAAGAGTTTGCAAATGTTATAACCAAATCGAATAATGGTGGGTTGCACGGACCTCTTTTTCCAAGAATAGAGGAGCTGCCTGAATGTGATGCACCTCTCTCTGGGTAATCCCCTTTTAAACTTTTTAAACACTCCTACCACATCTTCCCCAAACACTAGACATAATTTGATAAGGAGGCATGTATAAATTTGAGCCTTGAACTAAACAAGCCAAAATTACACCCAACCGGATCGACCGACAATTTATGAGAGCACAATAGTAGGTACCACAATGACGAACTGACACGTCATAAAAAATGCCTTCTACACGTTTCCACCAGTTTGGTATCGTGGAACACACAGGCCCGAGCGCACTGGAATGGTGCCATAGTAGTAGAGACCATTAATAAATTTAAAGCCACCTTCTTGACAGAAAAAATGATAACTTTAAGACAAAATAAGTAATCATATCAACCAGTTTCCATTTCTACACGGTCTTATATCACATCCTGTATGCCGAAAGCATACTTTGTTCCATATCTCAAAGCACAAACAATTTTCACTGGGTTCAGAAGATTAAGAAGTCCAATTAATCAAGTGTTACAATCGTGATTTCATTGAAAAACCCCTTTAGGGTGTCCCTAAACGTACTTTACGTGATTACCGAATACGCCAAATAGGAAGCCAAATGCATCCACTCATCTGCCACATAATTAAATCCTTAGTAATGCGACTAGATCTGAAAGGGCACCAGCTCTCTTAAGCCAAACCAAAGATTTAGAAGAAGAAGAAGAAGAAGAAGAAGAAGAAACAAGGAGACAGAGGTCTACCTGCAGAGATATCTTCTCATCATCCCTAAATCCCATCTCCGAGAGACGTCGCTTTCGATACGTCTCGTAGTGCACCGTGTGCGTTCGCTCACGCAAGTCTTCCATGTTTACCCGCAATAACATCTCACGTAAACGCACAAAATCGCAATGCGCCTCGTTCTCTACTTGCACACAGCCCCAGGGGTACTGACGTACACGAAGGGTACGTCCATTCACCTTGGCCTCCTCGGTACTGCCTACCACTGCAAAAGGCAGCATCTTCTGTAAAAGGGAAACAAGTGAAGAAAGTAAGGCAAGAACACCGCGATTAAGAAGAATGCATCATTTTTCCACAGTGCAGGCCTCCACACCTACGAGAAACTCAATTCTCGCTCATCAGCGAACATTTTGACTAAACGCCGCAACCATTTGGTTAAAACACATATCAAATGCTCCTCAGTTGGATACTATTCAAAGATTTTCAATTTCAATAAGGCAGAGGCTCCAAGAAGTTAGAGGACATCGACCGTTGAGCCTTTTGCTGCTAACCATCAGTATCAGGGCATTCAAACACGATTTACTGGCAGAGAAGAGGGCGACATCTTCAACCAGAGAGAGGGGCACGCCAGATAGCCCAAACATTACACTATTGACAAAATGTTGTTCCAAGTATTATCGAGATCAACATTGTTAACACGAGGAAAAAGCGTTTATTGAAGAGGTCAAAAAAGGCAGCAATGTTTCAAAATGTTCTTATATTTGCCCATTTCATCACTAATGTCATTACAAAAGAAAACAACACTTCCAGTAAAGTGGCAAGATGGAGCAAGCAGGCGAGCAAAAACGGTGCTCCAAAACTGGCAGGCGCAAGTCTTTTAACCCCTCTTCCCAGTCTATGACCACTTTCGCCACTGTTGGGCCTTGTCAGTACCTGATTCCTTATCATTGCATTCAGGTCCAACAAACTATCGTCTTTAATAAAAATCGATACAAAAGGAGGAACAAAATACAGCCAACTGGTCAAGTTCATCTTTATTTGGCGGTACTTTGGGTTCGAAAAGAAATGATATGAAAAGAATAAGTAGGAGACACACATTTTGGGCTGAAGTAAGTAAGTTTCACTCTATTTTTCAGACAACGACTGATCCTGATGTAACACTTCTCTTGCACAATCGCCACCTTTAACGGGTACATAACTAATTTGGGAAATAGCAGGACTTTTGATAAGGAAATGCGCAGAGAGACTTGGGATTAAAAACGCAATCAAAGTCGGTTTATTGTAATAAATAACCCCGAGAACAGGGGAAATATTGTCCGTATCCAAGTCACAAGCGGAAGCCACTCTCCCCTATTAATTGTACGCGCATAAACACAGCGAATGCCACCACCACTGCTACCACGAAAAGGAATGCTCACTGCAAGGAATAGGTTGAACAGAACAAAGGGCACCGGTTAAGCGGCTTCATTTATCCCCATGCTCATGATTATTTTCCTCACGACGAGTATTTAGCATATACGGCCTCAATTGCTCATTTGATAACCAAATTTGCAGCATGTTTTCGTGTAGAAGCGCACGAATAAAACGCTCGGCCTATCCAAACTATGAATAAGTAATGCAATGAGGAGAACAAATTCTATACACACATCCCACACAAACTAGCCTCAAATGATAGTGAGTACTAAAAAAGCACCACTATTGCATCAACATCCATACAAACGAACGAAAAGCATGAATCTGTGTTGAATAGTGCAAGACAATGATGATGCCTTCAAAAGATCTAGCTTAAGAGTCCTACAAAATCAGAAACTCTCACCAACACCTAATTTGACAAGCTAAAAGCTAACGTTCGGAGAATTCCATTTTGCACGCACCTTTCACCACATAAGCCAGCATTTAAAAAACCCCACCGGTCAATCAGCCTCAAACTTATCTTACCAAAAAAACTATACTTGTGGCACTTAGTGGCGACACTCGAAGCTTTCCGACTCTCCAAACTAGTCGCCAGTGTGCTAATCCTTTCCTCTCGCACAATGTTTCTACCTCCAAAGGCATACTTCGCCAATAAGGAGCAGTTTTGTGCCTCCCACAACATATCACTAGCAACAGCAACAGCTTACATTTGTGCTCTCGTTCAGTTCGCTCACCATCTCATCATCGGTTGGAAATTGATACAGACGAATGCCATTTGCCTTCACCTCCGACATCACCTTCGCCTTAAACTTCGACAGCTCTGCCTTTGTGATGGTGTCCGACTTGGCGATGATCGGGATTATATTCACCTTCTCCTGCAACTTCTTCATTGCCACTAGATCCACTGACTTTAGGCTAATTTTATTTTCCCAACCATCTCACAAACTTCTTACCTGTGTCCAGTTGGAGCAATGAAGTACAGACAAACGTGAACTCGTGTATCATGATAAGTGTGCATTGAACGCTTGATTTTCAGCTCCTCCTGCAAGTAACTCTCGTACTGCTGATCCAAAAACTCCACAACGCTGTCAGCACTATAAATGATTACATATTACATCAAACTACCACGCAAAGACAAACAAACCTGTTCTCCTTATTGATTTGATCACCAAAACCACAGGTTTCACTGACAGTCAGCTTCAGCCTTACATTTCCTTCTTTTAGGTCTTCATATCACTAAATAACAAACCCAAGACATAAACTCACCGTATGTCTTCGACTTCAACTTGACGTCTGTTGAATCATGGGAGGAGGGCGTAAAATCAAACTTCTGATTAAAAAGGGTTTCGATGAGAGTAGACTTTCCCAATCCAGTCTCGCCTATTGCTATCAGCAAATTCTGCACTAACTTACCAACACATAGAATATTAAATACGAAGCCTTCGCTAATAGACTTGTCGACAATCTGGTCAGGTAGACTGACGAAACCCACATGCCCATTCAGCGTGAGTGTTCTACAGTCGGGATTCTACACAAGTGCGGAAAGCCAAATATTGTCATACCTTCTTCTTTAGAGCATCCACAGTCATTTTGCCAGTCTCTTTGTTACGCTAAGACCAACACCCAACTGAATTAGTCTAAGGTCACGGGGAACAGCAGCAACAACATCACAATCTCTACCATGCTCCTAGTTAATTTGAAGCAGATGTTCTAAGGTCTGGCCTATTTATAATGATGCAACTCTAATCGAATTTTTACCAATTTTTGCGTAGTGTCACCTTTAATAACTTCTAAATGCAACAAAAACCATAAATGAATCAATCAAACCAATTATCCAAGTCACAAATATTTGCTTCGAAATAAACTCACAGCCTGCAAATAATGCCTAATTCAATGAATTTTTCTTACAACTTTACGTTGCTTTTTTTATCTTATAGTTAAGTATTATCAAATGGTTTAAAAATCTATGCAGTGCCAGGCGTCTTCGCTGGAGTCATTATAAAGTAGGTGGTGTCTAATGGTACATATTATTAATATAAATGTACATTGTGATGATAGTAATACGGCCAGAAGTCTAGTCGATGGGCGGGACTTCTGCAATGTTTCGGCAAATTTTAGCTCCTCGTGTTAAATACGCAATCATTAAAGGCTCTACCTTTATTCAGACCCTACGTAGCATAGCCCCCGGTCAAAGCCAGCAGTCTCCAACCTTTTTTGATGTCAGCATTACACATTCTGCACTGGTGCTATTACTTCTTTCGCCTTCAGGAAAATTATGGACTATGCACTAAAATCAACTCTGATTTTTTTGACTGGACAACAAACTCACGGTTGCATTAAATATTAAATTACCGCCTTATTTGAGTATGTTGAAAAATTGCAAGTGGCGTTCATCCTATTAGACGGTAGTGGTTGGGAGAAAGAATGCTTTTCATAATACAAAACTTAGCATGCTTAGGTTCGACCAGATAGCCATGCCCCGTTGAACAGAGCACTTCATAAAGCAACAAATTTCATCACAAACTCTACTCCCTTTCCAATTTCAGCAAATAGCCAGGTCCAGGAATATCAGTCGACATATTTTCATTTGGTCCGAAAAGCATGTGATGCAAACTATTATGACGTACTTTGGAAATTCTATTACAATGCAGGACAGAAATTCCTATATTTCCTGCTCCCTAAGAGAGGACAAAGCTCCACAATGAGAGCATTGCCTATATCAGTGACTGCCTATAGGAACACTGTTTATACATTGTCACTCTGTTTCTGTCTACCTGGTTTGCTTATAGTCGAACACGTGAAGAAAGTGATGTTCCTCCTAGTGATTGGCCTAAAGGCCCACCTACAATGTCCAACCAAATATGAAATAAATGCCTATGTACCCCATTGGAGACCTCCTACAAATCATCCAGTGTTTACCACCTACTGAATGATAGATTCCTTCACCAATCAACGTCAACTATTTACATTCTACCGCCTTTTAAGTTCTGACCGTCACATTCACGTTACATGTCACCAATGATCATGGTTGCGGACAAAGTCAGAGATCTGCTCTACACAATCTTCTGTTTCGCCTTGGTCTTCTTCATCGCCTGGCCAGTGGCATTTTCACTCGCAGCTATCTACGTATTGTTCGTTCCATTTGCCGCCTGGATTCCTCCCTTAGAGATGCGTCTGGATGACATTTTAGGCGCCCTGAAATTGCCACTCACCTGGACCAAAAGGGCCATCCGTAAGGAAACACGCTATAATTAACCGTATGCTATCACCCCTCCACTTACAGTAACACATTCCAAGAGTAGTTTTTTAATAAATAAGGTAAATTTGTGATTCCGCTGCATTTACCTGCTCCTTCTTTGGCTTCTTTCCCTTCAACTTTCCTTACGAAATGAGGATCGATCCAAGGTAATAAGGTCACATTTGTGATGACCATCTATAGTTCTCTGATGCAATATCACATGTATACACTGCACTTCAATTATCACCACAAATCAAAAACAGGAGCAAGCAGAAGAGACATTGAATGGTAAGAGTTACAGAAAAACAGCGCAACTTGGCTCACAGCATCAAAACATCCTCAAAGAAAGTATCCCTTGATTGGTCTTGCACGCCAACATTTTAAAACCACTTTTTTTAATCCATCCACTTCCAACTTCCCTCGCCTTTTAATGGAGCTGCCATGCTTACGTGGATCAAACATCACTTTTCTAACATTTTTCTGTTTTGCCTCTCTACACGCAGATTCGTAGTCTTGAATCCCAAAGACTCATCAGTAATTCGAAAATTGTCCAACGAACTGGCAGTAGGACCGGTAGGGACAACTGTGATGCCCTTCTTTGGATAAAAAACACCTTTCTTTTTGTGCACGAGTTAGGTCAGTTGTGGATTTTGACAGGGTGATTTCATGAAGATGTAAGATTGGACTTTCGTCTAATGTCACTTCAAAACGTGGGTTGTAATGCAACCAGTTCGTAATGACCACGTGTTTTATGGCCTTGATCCGAGTAAAGGGGGCGAAAAGATGCAAATCACATGACCTCGTGGTGACCTCCATCCATCCAGTTGATCGGTTCCACCTCGCTGCAACGTTTTAGTTTGCAAACCCAATTAACCAGTTGGTGGTTTGTTGGTACTTTGGGCCCTAGTCCTATGAAATCAGATGAGTTGATGCACCTCGTGAGTGCGTGTGAAAGATAGAAGGGTAGACAGATAGACAGATTGACTCCGATTAATCATTTACTGTCCCCTCCCCATCAGACAGTCTGACAGTGAGTGCAGTTTCATGAAACGTGTTGACTCCACAAGACAAACTATGATCTGCTTTTAGCTGCCCCTGCTCATATCTCACCTGTTGGCCAACGGAACCGTCTAGTCAGCTTGGCATGGAATTGTCGGGTGCAAAGGCGTCAGAAATCATGAAGCGACAATCCTGGCTTGGAGTCCAGAGCAATGTCACCAGAGAAATATGGAGAACGAAGTAGTGCAAGGAAGGATTCCCTTCGCTGCCTCTCAAAAGTTCAGTTAATGGTCTTCATACGACTTTTTATTTCGTCGTGCTGCTGCCGCCAAGTACGCCATTTTTCTCCCACATATTCCAACACCATCCCTAATTTGTGCCTACAAGTGAGTAAATTACATTGAATCATTCCGTATCGCAAAGAGGCTGAGCTTAAGGCGGTCTCTTACCTCCGTCCTACCTACAGTGTAAGTCTTTTCGCGGTTAGTCATGGCAGTATTTGAAAGGGGGAGAGGTGAGCAGTCTGAGTTCGTTCCACCCACTGTCTAGTCTTAGCCTCTTCTGAGTCCAAAGCCTACTCTTTTGTCCCTTACAACAGTGCAAAAGTAGCCGTCTTATCTGGGCGAAGGGCCCTATGCTCAAAAATTGTGTTGCGCTTCCTACAGCCAAAGCCACTCTCCTTCGTTTGATGCCTTTAGCTCAAAAGTCATTTCTTTTCACACGTCAGTCGGTGGAACAAGTAATCACAGTCAATTAATCAAGTCACCACACACTCCACTTTCTCCTTCTACAAGTGCGTTCGTCAGCATTGCTAGCTTGACTGCCAACTTCAACTCAGGGTAGAGGGCAAACCAGCTGAAATCGCCTCCCACCAACTTCAACTAACATTAAATGGACGCGGGTGCACAATCTCCACCTCATATAAACAACCTCCATTTTGTAGTCCTCCGTAAATAACAAAGTTTCATCTCTCATGAGGTGCGTCGTAAGTCGTACGAATAAGCTGGTCACCAGGACACTGTACGGCCTGTCCGAGGGTAGTATTAACACCATACGAAGATATATCTCCAATAAACAACAAAAAACAGGAACGCTACCTACCATCCAACTAGTCATTTGCGTAGGCGATGGACTAGATCCAAGTTAAAGCGGATAAAGATCAGCGAAAGCCGCTATCTCCTACTAACCCAGCTTAAGTGTTGTTGACGCATATGACAGTGGTGCACCAACTCGCCCAGTCTTCAGGACCACTTTCTCGATATGCGTCCACACCTAGACAAGCCGTCAAATGGAAAACTTTTGCCTGGAATTTGAATGATCAACAAGTTGTGCGCATTCCTAGATCATAATGATTGGTGGACAAGGCTACTTTAAACATTATTACAGAAAAAGCTGATGAATTTCATTTGATCACCAACAAGAAGAGGCAGTTACTTCAGGTTACTACACATATCTTCGCATTGTCATCCCACTTACTATTAATTCAGCATTTCACAAGTGAGGAACTTAATCAGCAAGTAGTAATAAACAACCTAAAAACAAGTAAACACTAGTTACTGTAAGGTTACTACTCGCACTTGCGGGTTTAGACACATGAGTAGAGCAGATGGATGGGAGGAAGAGATCATGTATTGTGATGATGTGGAATTTCACATAAGACCGGTTTTATTGGCAGACTATGGCACTGTCTTCTCCTTTTCTGTGGGAATTTTTCACGTCTCCTCTGTCACAAGTTCAGGCCATTTCTATCCTCTTGCAAACTAAAAAGTACGATCAGCCATGCATTACATTTGCCATCCAGAAACTTAAGCTTGTAACAAAGGAGACAAACTCTGGCGCCACATAACCCCGAAATCAAATGCACCCTTTTTAAAGTACCATTTTCAACGCGGTAATTACCAACTAATCTACCTTTTTTTAAGCGTATGATGGCAAAGTTGAAAGGGTGAGGAGGAAATCTCAACCTACCATAATATTGGCAGAACGGGCGAACCTTCAAATTTTCAAAAAGGCACGGACCTCAGAATTTCGTTTCCATTCCAAAGTTTAGTGGCTGGTTCTATCCCAATCATCAGGAAACACTTCAGAACCTATTTTTGGCAACAGCAGAGGCAGCAATAACTCCACAAACCCAATTAAAAGGATGTTGTATCACCTTACCTCAACTCGTCACCATCCAGGAAGAACCAAAACTAGCCAGAAATCTTCCATTACAACCAAATAAAGGGATAAAACGAAGACCATGTAAAGAATTTACATCGGCTGGTAAGAGGCACCTTTCGCGTATCTTCTCCATCCAGGGTCGCGGAATGGATAACTGTCCACTTTGGACACTGAGTTAGCTTGCACACCATGTTCGAAATGTCCTTTTTCGAGCTGAATATGTTGCAACGAAGAGGTATTAGGGGTTGGATACGAATTTACCGCAGCTGGCTGGATAATGAGTCATTGTTTCCATCATTTGCCCCTGCCCTCATAACCTTGTAACGAACAGATGGGCCAGATGGAACATCATACCACGGTGATGTACAATTGGAGTTTGGGGTAAGTGCCTTTTAGGAGAGGGTTCGTTTCTCATTGCCACCAGAATAGGGTGTAAGTCTTTACTGAAGTCAAAAGAGGGCATAATACGGGAGTCGAATATGTATTGTTTACGAACAGAAGGGCTGGAGGCCGCTGGTTTGGTCCAGAGGTTATGCTGCCCTGCAGAAATACAACAGCGATGCCTTAACTGTCCACGCAATCAAGGAGAAGAACTAAAAGGCGAATTAAAGTACAACCTTTAAGCATAAGCAAAGTACACAAATGAATGAGGCTAAATTGCATGCACAGGTTCACTCATCCTCCATGCACTGCGCCTACCATCTCGGCTTCTTCGAGGTCACCAGAAGTGCTCAACGCAAGGCACACGTGTGTTCATTCATCCATTCCCACACATCTCGTCTTGGCCGTAGTGGGCACTTTGTCGACCCTTTACATCACAGTGACGTTTTCGGATGAGAATGCAGGCTCCTTTACCAGCCACAAATTCCAAACCTTCGTAAATAGTGCAAGCTCATCAATTGTGGGATGATAAGCATAGATTTTCCTCTTCGACATCTAGATAAAGATTAGGAGGTGTGTAGAGGTACATCAATTGATCGCAGCAGCCAAGTTTCCACTTTTACTGAATACAGTGACCTCTGGAAAGGGTGGAAAGGCCATCCAATAGAAGCGGATTTACAAAGAGTAGGGGTAAATCTTGCCACCATCAACCTCCTTCCAGTATGGCCGAGGCTGTGATCAACTATGCATACACTGGTAGACTTATAATCTCTGAAGAGGATGTTATACACATAATCTCGGCTCCGTAAGGATCGTCAACTGGTGTGTGGAGTTTCTGAAAACAAGGCATGGAAAGCTGTTCTGAGAGCTAAAGACTCACTGACTAAAGAATCTCTGGACGATGTGCCAGAAGAAGGATCAGTAGCCAATGCGACGCCAAATCATGCATTGATGGAACTTGGCACTCCCTGATGGCAGAACATTTTTGAAACATACGTTTGCGACTTGAGGTACGGATGCAGACAAAAATTTGGGTATTTTGAGCTGAACTTGCCTCGTTTGCGGATGACACGCAATCTCTGGCTGGGGAAGAAGTCCGCATTCCCATCCGTATACTCCACTGTCTCCGTCAGTCCCCAAGCAATTGTGATGCTATAGTGTGACGCTGTGCATTTTAAGGTGAACAGGAGATGGGCGGAATTGAATGAACAAACACATGCGTCGTGGGTTAGGAGGCCCTCAGGCGACCTTGAAGAAGCGGAGAGAGTGGATGCAATGTGTGGAATACGAGTTAGCCTGTGCAAATTGCTCGGCATCAATTATTTGTCTGCTTTGCTTGTGTTTGGGGGTAGTACTTTGATTAGCGTTTTACTAATTCCCCCCTATTAAGTGGTCAATTAAGGCTTCGCCATTGTATTTCTGCAGGGCTGCATGGACTCTGGGTCATGGCAGTAGCTTATACCCCCACCGTGCGTGAACAGTTTATACACAGCTTTCCTCTTAATTTTTTTTAGACTTCATCACTGGTACCGGCGAAAATCACACCGCACCCTTACGGAGACCAACCTTGATGGAGGAAGAGCATATGCTGCAGATGGGAGAATCGGCGATGACCCTTGATAGAATGATTGGAAATGACCCTTAGCAAATGCTGCTGTTCTGTGCTCTGCAGGAATGAAGCGACACTAACCGTGGACGTGAACTACCGTAATAAGTTCATGACGCAGCTGTCCACGGTACCTATATGAAGACGTTTGTTAGGAGTACCCACGACACGCGCATAAATAATGTGAATGAGCGCTTAATGACGTTCCTTTGTGGAATCACATTTCTTAACACCGATTCAGTGAAATTTCGCTGATGAAAATTTTCAACTCTCTGCCCATTACCCATCCCAAAAGCTTCTCATGCGGTTTCGCGGGAAGCATTTGAGTGTAAAGGCCTATCAATTCGGTTCTTTTTACTATGAATAAGTCGTTTTCTCGTCGAATCGGACAAATCGACTTGCAGTTTATGTGGTCTCCAAAAAATTGCATAAAGTTCTATATATCTTGCTCATTATCTGGATCGGTTTTCAATGTATTTTTTGCCTGACCAGAAGACAGCAAAATTCATATTTTACATGAATTTAACAGATAATGGACGTATTTAGCTGAGAAAAAAATGATTATTTGTAATAAATCCCTCTTTTTCTGAGGTATAATGAATTATGTACTAGTCTGGACTAACACCGGCCTCCCATTCGCATAACACACGTCTGCGCTAGCTGAGCCGAAGCTTTCTACCCGTCAATACTTGTAAATGAATTGCCAGTCTACTAGCACTTAGGTCCTTTGTAACGAAATTGTAGATGCAGAGCTCCTCCAAAGGGACTGGTGCACTAAAAGCCTTCCAGTTGTGGATTAAGTGTGCCCACTGAGAAAATACACATTAATTAATGTCACCCAAATGGCAGCGGAGGTGTGGTGGCTGCCTACAAAGTGGGGGAATGATGTGAGCCAAATGTCGGCGCATTTGGAGACAGTAATCACGTTGGCGGCGTCAATTCTCCAAGTAGATCTTAAGCACCAGTGGCATTTACCAATCAATTGACGTCTGATTGTCTGCGGGTAAGTTTTACCCCTTCGTGTTAGCTCCATTGAGGCAGCATTCACTACTACTAAATCACTGCGTTTTAAACACCCTCACTATGCGTATCAAAGTAAACAAATGAAATCACTACTTTGTAAATGTGTGTTTTGACCACAATAAATTCACGAGGTTATTTATTAACACACTCACGTTATTTTCTAAATGAAACTGGGACAAAGAGACGTAATTTGGCTGAAGACCACTGTGCAAGATCATCACACCTACCATTTGTTTCACTCTCAAATGCCAGCGGATGCGTGGGTGTGTTCAACCGATGAAGCATTCGCAATAATTCCATGAGATCCCTGCGGGTTCATTCCATGTCATTTCTGCTCGCCAATCTCGGACTCACAAAAGAGCCTGGTAAACACAGCCGCTGACATGGATCATGTGGTGGAAAAATTCGTTAAGGAAATGAACTATCTTGGCTTAATTTATCTTTGCAAAGCAGACATTTTATCCATGTTTCATAAGGAATCAACAAAATTATAGGGATCCTTCTTTAACCACCCAGGGAACCAATGTGCTCTAATACCTTGGCTATTTGTTCAACTTTTCGCTTTGGCCCATGCCAGTGACACCTGACCCCTCTACATGTCAGCAATACATATTCTGTCCTAGCATTATGGCACCGAAAAGCTTACTTGATTGTAAAAGTCAACAACTCTGAATTCCATTTCTGATTACTCAATCTTAATGTGACATATGAAGGGCACGTAAGGAGAACGCGAGAATCTGTGACGGCTTCTAACAGAAGGGTTGTGGAAGATGTCTGCCTTCGTGATCTGCAGGACCTGCATCAGCCATAGACCATCTGAGAATGTTAGTTAAGAGGCTGTCTGCTGCACCCGTAGAAGATACCAATGAATAGAATGGTGTGGTGGCGGTTTTTAGGGAAAATCCAAGCTGCCAAATGCTTCAAGCCATTCCCCTTTTTTAACAGCTTTAAACTTGCCTCCTCTATTAATTAAGCTCCACAGCATACCTGAGTCGAAGTTAACTTCTCTAAACATTTCCTTGACTGCCAATCTTCCATCTGGTTTCGTACACGTGTATGCAAAGGGAATTTTAGTAGTGAGCATTCTGTATTTCGCAATAGTCATATTTTACCATTACTTGTCATACCTACCCTCCTGCATTCCCCTGTAGACCGATGATTTCATTCTACCCCACATCTTTCTAGAAAGCCATGTAACAGCCATCAGACAGGCTTGAGTTGGTAAGAAACCTCCTAAATGGCAAATATGTTGCAGGAAGCCATTCAGCTTCAGGAGGCAAGGCATCTATTGTGCTTGCATGGTGTGCGGTGTGTGGTGGAGGGAAGCCTGTGCTTTTGCCAAATACATCACAAGGTGTCGGCACATGATAGTACGTATCCTATGGTAAGTGCAAAAATGCAATTTTGCCTGTGGAAAATGCAGCAGAACATGCATCGAAGAATGACTTTCCTACTACTACTACCGAGTAAGTAGTAGCAGTAGTGGAAGTAGCAGTAGGAGCTAACTGGGCATTTGGAGGCATTCATGTCCACTGATGCGTAGTGCACGGTTGCAGGGAGACAGTATGCTACAACATCATCACAATTACGACTTGCTTCAAAGGAGACTTCGCGTTTCAGAGAATATTGGCAAATTGAGATAAATGGCAAAGCTATTCATGATTTTTGAATGCAAATCGCTTTCTCCAACATCGGTATGTTTTCTTCTTCGGCCAAGTCAAGAATTTGCGATTAGAAGTAAAACGCCCAGTTTTTGTGCTTTAGGACTGGATTTGCTTTCCATGGACGTAATACTGGGAGAGGGCATATATTGTTTAGGTGCGAAAGGGCTAGAGAGGCTACTGGCACTTGCTTTTAGTAGTACTTATGTAGGCTGTTCTAGCTGACACGATGATACTGACAGAATGCAGCAGGTGTGCACCATGAAGTTAGTCGGTCAGACGATCAGTGGGTTGGTAGTCTTGCAATTTGAATTACTGTACTATCTGCTCTTTGATTGTTACCAGAATTCACAGAGACATCACCACCTCTTTAGTCGCAACTTGTACTTGGAATTGATGATGGATAAAAGATGAGATTGTTCATTTTATTTTAGTAATAAGATTGTGCCAATAAATTAGTTCTGCTGCAGACATCCCGACTCTACTATTTATATTATACACGAATGTTTGGCCTGCCCATTCTAAGTGCCATATCACGCATGTGGAACTATAGCAAAAAGGTCGTTCCTCATGGAGCCACTGGAGACGCCCACATGGAACCCAAGGGCATGGCAACGTGTGTGTATAAGTGACAGGAGGTGTGGGAGAGAAATTGTGATCTCCACACTTGCGTGGTACATCCTAGACCCCATCACGGCTGTGTTAGTGATGCCTCAGTTACAGTGTGAGGCCTTGGTTATTAGTGGTAATTATCAGTAGATTGACGTCTACTTTTCAGAGGGTGAATATTACACCTCAGTTTGGCCTTCATTTAGGCACCAATAATCCCTCTTTCTTCATCTCATTTGCAACACTTACTTTGCGTTCTGAGGTGATAGGATGGTGTCGGTATTTTCCGTACTAATGGACGGTTGGAGTGAATTCACGTCGTGCCGCGGACATTAACCAACATGCTCCTGTCATATTCCAAATGGAATGGGTGTAGAAAACATCAACATCTACTAGTGTATACTTCGGAATTAGGACTGTGCCTCCCAATTATTGTTTCTCCTGCGAGCATCGTTGCATTCGTACGAACTCATGATGCTCGTCAATATTTGACACTATCTTGCTATTTAGTCGTATCCGTGGTAATAAACACATTTTTTGTCTTTTTCTTATTTTGAATTAAATAGATTTCATCTTTTTTTGCATGGAGGACAAACCCCGAGGGATCGAGCATAGCTGCTACTTACGCATTCCTGCTTTCTCCGAGTTGATTTCTTTGTCTTGCCATACTTCCCGCGTTGGGTTTACGTATTGTGTCTTAGTCGTTTCTTCTTGCATACATCCTGCTTGCGCTGTGGATCTGTTCATTAAGCAAGCTTCACCAGAAGTGAAATGAGTTTAAATACAGTAATGCAATTTGCGAATGTAGGGGTAAGGAAGTTCATTACAACATCATTAATATCCTCAACGTTTCAACATTTCCAAAGCTGCTGGATTGCAAAGTGCAAGATAACCCTTAAGAATGCCTAAAATTCACTGAACGATGTATATTATAACAAAGGGAATTAAACACCGCACGCTGCACAATTGCACTAAAAGGAACCATCTTCAGTTGTTTTTAGAAAAGCAAACAAACATGTCGGCTTTAGTCATTTCCATTTACTAACCTCAATGAACTCAGATGTCATTGACGAAATATTACTTGAATCAAGTAGAAAGGAGACTCGCCTCAGAGAACTGCCCTTTTTTGATACTAACGACACAGCAGCAGATTCTCATTAAAAACTGACGTCAGTAGTAGAGGACGAAGGAAAATGCATGCCTTGGGGGATCAGGGAGGAAATGAGGAGCTCTACCTCAAGGGTTGAAATCAATGCAAACACGAGAACGGATATTTGTGGATCAAGCCCACAAGTTTATGTGGAATGAAATGCTGAAAGTCACGTAAGCTATCACCTCAAATACAAAAATGCGACTATATTGTCAAATTAGGTCGGCTTGTCCACAGGATGCCCTAGTTTTCGTCACGTTTAGCTTTCTAGTCACAGTGACTGCCGATGAAAGAGACCACATTGGATGGCAAGTAATTTACGGCAGAAAGCATTTGGAAACAGGTTAAAACGAGGCTTAAAGACCCACCTCTGTTGCACGATAAGATGGTTCACTATTGTGTTCGGTACACACATCGGTGACAGGTTATTGTAATGGCAGCGCAGGACAAATACTGCACCTTAGTGAAATGTATCTGTAATATGAGGAATTACTTTGCACACTTCTACCAGCTGTGCCATGGAATTTACAGGCCTGTTGGATCCATTGCAACTAGCTAAAAAGCCAAATTTGACCAACCATTACTGGAACTGCAGACACGCCCGTCTAAAACTGGCTCATTCCTCTGACTTTGGTTCAGACACCTGCATTTATCATACAAATTTGAGTTAATATGTTGTCATGGTTTCAAAAAATTGCGCCTCATTTGCTTTATGAGGTAAAAATGCTTTTTCCGTCTGCCAATGCCTTAGCACTTTTCCGAAATCTCTAAGCATTATATATTTGTTAGATGTGAAGCAACCGCCATTTTTTTTGATTACAAAAGTCGACAAGGCAAATTCTATTGCAAAATATACTTCTGCAGTAGATTTGCAATTCATTCTAAATGTTAAATTTATAAGTCATCGCGCCAATACATAACAAAGACTTGCAAAAATGACAGTTATAACTGCAAAGTACAATTTGCATATCCCCCAGTGGAATAAAACCCTCATGTTAGGTAGAGATTTTTCAAACTAGAGGCAATTCGGTACAAATGAGAAATGGAAAGAAATATTCTTATAATCGCAGGCATGTTAACTTTCGTCCAGCTATACACTTGTGACTAGAAGTTTGGGATATCGCAAATTGTCCACCCGAAATAGAGGCTTCCATGTAAAATTGGCCAGTGAGTTTTCCTACAAATTTCACAGTATTCATAACTTTTCAATCATTAATTCCCACTTAGAAATGAAATATTTACCCCTTTTGTGGACAAACACTCGTACGCATCGCCCCCAACATAGTTGGACGCTACAAAATAATTGAAAATATTTAGGTTAGTACACTGAGTGCCTTACTCCTCTAAAGTGTTGGAACGAAAAACCCATCCAACATTATCAACCTGTTGTTGAATGTGACAAGCGATGTAAAAATCGGGAACAGCTTATCAACTCCATGAAGGCGAGTCCACCGAGCTGTGGGTTGTTCAATTGATGTCAGGGGGAGACATTCAATGGTGATATGCAGTTTACCAGATTGCCCTCCAGCAACCACCACGCATCCATTAAAGTAGGCAATTCCTGGTCTGGAGCGTCCCTCTAACATCGGGTTCAGCTCAATCCATCGCCATCTACTCTCATCCAAAGGATCTTCTATCAACAATTGAGCAGAATTTAAAAGGTAATTTGAATAATAATTATGGGATCCACCAACAACCACGATTCTGATAGCTGGGATATTTACGGCCGAGCTACCATGACACGCTCTTGGCATACTGGAAGTCGAGTGAGCCTAAAATGGGCGACCAAGCTTCATCAAACATACCCACCAGTGTCGGTGTTCAATTTTTCGCAAGTAGGAATTGCAGTATTTGATCTATTAGGGAGGCCGCCAAAAATGAAGATTGATTCATTTCTCGCCGCGAAAGAGTAGCTTCTGCGATTCTCCCCTTTAAAAGGGATTTTGGAAATGGAGCCATTTTGGTAATTCACAGACCAAAGATATCTTTCGGCACCATCATGAGAGATGGCATAAATTTTGTCGAGAAGGTAGGGGAATGAAGTCACCTGTTCGATTTACCATTCAGTACAGTCCGTCCGTTATAAGGTTCCATACAGGATGGAGCTGTAACATTAAACGATAGGTCCGGTTGTAACTGCCACACAGACTTCACAATGTCAGATTTCAAAGCTTCATCCCTTCCAACGATCAAAAGAAGAAAGAATCAGCATAGTGGAGGCGTACAGAGGGTCATTAATGTTATGATAAGGTCAATTCTGCAGTGTCAGATCATAAAATTCGCAGAACTTATCGAATCGGTTATTCAGATTTGGAAAGAGTGGTCACGTTGTTAGGAGAAATGGTTTATGTACTTGAAACGTGGTGGACAGTTGGAGGAAGGGTGAGGTATCTGCTTCATGACATCGCCCTCCGACTTCATTGCAGGGTTTGGTAAGGTAGCTCCTGAGAAATCGTGGAATGGAGGTGTAAATGGTGTTTCGCAAGAAAAGTGGTAAAGAGAGTGCCATCGTTTAACTCAAGTCCCGTCTACAATCTCCATTTTAATTATTCCATTTTCCTACACCTAATCAGCATTCATGCATCCAACCATTGCATGTTCATTCATCCATCTCGCATTCATTCATCATCATTCATCCATTCGCTCATTTTTCCTCCATTCATTCAATCCGGCAGTCTGATCCGAATCCATTTATCGCATGGTCATTCATCCCTCCTCCACTTTGTGTGCCTTGCTGCATCAAACAGTCATCCAACGAAATTTCCCATCCCTTCCACTCACATCCCTCAAACTATTTACACGCTCACGTTGCTCACCTGCAGCAAGCATTCCTGAATATTTCTCCACAAATTTCCAATACTCGGTTTGACAGGGTGGAGACAGCTTATTCACGTTAAGCTTGGAAACCATCATTGCAAACGCCTTTGTCCTTTCCTCCATATCACACCCGCTGCGTCCTGCATCCCGCCATTTAGAAATCGCTTGAAATTTGGTTTCCTCACTCATGCCCTCTTGGGTTTTTTTCCTTCAGCAGGACCTCAAAATACTCTCCTGTTGTCTGCATCAGTATCTCACTTTGCAAACACAGAGCTTCAAAGTGGTTTGTCATCAACGGAACGCACAATTCCATCAATCCACGATTCGGAGCCACATTGGCTACTGACCACACTTCTGATACATTGTCTAGAGAAGTCCTTAGGACAGTCGGTTGTAACTCCCAGAAAAGCTTCACCCACCTCGTCCTTAGAAAATCCACACACCATTTGACGATGGTGTCGGAGCCGAGATTATGTGCCAGCAGATAGATTCGTGTGACATTTGCCGCAGAGATTGTGATGCTGCCTGTGTACGCGTAGTTGATGGCAGCCTCCACAATGCTGAAAGGAGGTTAACAAAAGAGAAAAAATGTGTAGGTACTCTTTAGAAAATCGTCTCCATTGGACTGCAATTTCACCTCTCTGAGATGATAATGCTTTCATCAAAAGTGGAAACGTGGCGTCTGCGATGAGTCGGTGTGCCTCCACGTAATTGCCGTCCTCTGGCTAGAAGTCGAAGCGTAATTTCCATGTCCACCAACTCACTGTAATTCGAAGATCAATTAGCTTGCCCATTTCACGTAAGAGGCAAAACTTGTGGCTCAGAGATGAGCCTTCACTCTCGTCTGAATACTGGACTGTCGCCATCGTTTGGGGAAGTAATGTGATGTAAGAGGGTGCGACGAAGTGCCTTTTATGTTTAACACAAGATACCTATAATTGGATGAGTGCCCACGAAGAAGTTGTGCGTTGTGTTGAGAGGCCATTGAGCAGACCTGAAGAGGGCGATGGGCAGGGTGTTGTGGGTGGAAGATGGGAGCACCTGAGCACGCCGATTAGCGGCAATTAATTTTGTACTTTACTTGGAGTTAAATACAATGCCTAGGTTATCATTTTAATTGTTTGTCTTGGTTACGCAGGCATTGAAGGTACTGTGAATTTTGTATGAGTCCAAACTGGTACAAGATGCCCATTCGCGCGGTCCATGCCTGCACCAGTTGTAAACGCATCTTAAGTCGGCCATCCGCTGACTGGCAATGTACAGCTTCCACTATGATTACAATTTTACGTGTCCTTAATGAGGCATTCAGTCAATCGGACAAAAGAGACTGGTCAGAGGAAGATGGCATGCATAGCGGTATTGTGGAATGTCACAGAGAGACGTATTGTCATGCTTCGCCGACAGGTTCTTCAAAGGCAGAGAGTTTGGGCATTAACATCGTTTGCTTTCCACAACTTTCGGAGAGAGGATACAGATGTATCCTGATAATGGCAGACTGCTTTACGAAGTAGCCGAGGCAAAACTTATGAAGGCACAAGGCGCTGATGCAGTGGTTTCTCCTGGTCGAAACAGATTGAAAGGCAAGAAATCCACAACTGTTAGTGGAACAAGCCTTCGCTGCAAAAGTAACTGCTGTGCTGTTAGTCACCCAGTTGAGGAATGAGTGTGCTTACCAGGAATATGTGCGGTGGCTGCCACAAAGTGAGGAAAGGACGGGAGACAGATGTCGACACAAATGGGGAGAGCAATGAAATTAGAGGTATGCAACTTCTTACGCACCAGCGGCATCAAAACTTGTTGAGAAACAAGCCAAAACCGCGGTTTTGCATAATACATCGCTAATATTCCATTAAAATTGAAACATTCCTGCTCTCTCATCCTTCCTACTGGCAGAAGAATTGAATGCACTATGTGCATGAGGACATCTGCCAATATATTCTTTACTCCTTGCTGTTAGCCTCTTTCCGACATCATACACCACTTCCACCTCAATGGGATTGCAACCTCTTTGCACATCGTGTCAAAACAGACGGTAGATTCTGGCAGTTTTCTGATTAATGGGAGATAATATTGCTTCAATTTCAGGTAAACATCTGCAATCAAATGACAGTGGGTGGGAAATTTAATTTTGTTGAGGACTACTGTGGGAGATCGCCACACCTAACACTTGTCACACACTCACATGCCAACGAATGAGTGAGTGTGCCAAACCATTGCCACATCTACAACGATGGTGTCACGAGTTGCTAGCGCCATCATTCCACCTCCTTCGTGTGTGCCAACAAGCGGTTCATGAATGAGGCTGGCAAATAGCAATGTGGCGACGTCAGCCACGATCCATGTTGAACGGTTTCTTACACACACCTGTCTGTGTTCATCAATCTCTGTGACTGCTTTGCAGCCAAGATTTTACTTGACTTCCTCTATTTCCTTGGTCAAATTAGGGCAAGCATTTCACAGTCCGAATTTAAGCTTACCCCTTGATAAGGCTATCGCGTTGCCCACATACGCAGCTACTGAATTTGTGTGCCTTTATGCCCTCACCGTATTACTTTGAACAAATAATTTTTGGTGTATACAACTTCTAGAAGCTAATATCTCTTCAGCAAGGAGAGGATGTGCCAGCGCTGTAAGTATTGTAACAGCCTCAGTGCTCCTCTCTCTTCCACTTCCACCTACATACGTTTGGGAGGGGCTAAGTGTCAAATGTGTGTATCAATTGCTGGATGGGGTTTCGTTTCGCCTCAGGGACCAACGAAGACTGCTCAGACACAAGGTCTGTACATGCTGCCAACTTCCACCTAATAGGTGCATTTAAGCAAAGCAGGCATACTGCCACTGAGGTGTAGTAAAGAATGCTTGGGGAATCATCCGCTTTGTGCGGTTCGTGTATGGGGGTGGAGGTAGCTACTGCGTTAAAGATTTCGCAATGTCATATTTTGCAATTGCTTAAACGGGTGTGGGCGGTTTTGCTCCAATCAACCTCTGCTTCCATGCACATGGAACGAGCAGTCCATTTGAATGAGGACGTGGTATTCTGATAATATGTGACATTATCTGAATTGGCACTCAGTTTTACGCTTAACCAAAGTAGGAGAAAATAAGATTGCTTAACTCTCGTGACTCCAACTTCGGGTGGACACAGTTAGTTGTGGGCAAATGCATGAATTGCGTATTGGTCTAGACAGTCACTGAACTGTCCATTTGCCCAATCCACGCCTGCTGCACTAGTTGAGGCGTTGTTTTCAACGTGACAGTAATGTTACACACAATCCACCTCTACCATCACGCCGTAAGTCACTTGTAAGCGATGTTGTGGGTGCAAGTATTCACAAAGGTGATGGATGAGCTTGAAGTCATCCACTTGAGAAGTGAGTGCGCCTACAGGGAATATGAATTTCAGTTAATGTCACCTAACCACCAGAGTGGTGAGGTGGCTGTCTACAAGGTGAGAGAACGGCGAGAGCCAAATGTGGACGCATATGGTGAGGGCACTGAAATTGGCGGTGTGCAACTCCATTGTGTAGGGTCTATGTGGCAGTGGCATTCATCAAGCGATTGCTGACTGCTCATATAGAGGCCAAATTGTAGTTCTCGGTTTGAAGTACATTAGGAAGGACATCATATGCCACCACTACTACTTCATAAGTATTGAAACCGCTGTACTCAAAGCATCAAAGCATTTGTCAAAGGTAATGGCATTTTCTTAATTGATAGAGAGTATATTGCTTTGAATGCATTAAAACATCTATCACTATGCTCATGTTGAATTTCCAGTTTATATTGTGGTACTTGACCCTTCCATGGCCTAGATTCCTGCCAGGAAGGGTCAGTGTAACGCAATCTTACCTTAAACTGACCTTGATTCTGGCCGGAGATTCTCTTTATTTGGTAGCTTGCTCTCAATTTGGCCTGGAATCCTGCCAGTGACTGAAGAATCCCTACATAGCTTCATGGTTCACACTTCATACCTTTCCCCATTTTTAAGCCTTTGTTGCAGTTTTTGGCCTCTTATGTCCTCTAATCTTCATGAACGTATGTATATCAATTTAGCTGATTTTTAACAGGTCCAAATCTGTTTTACTACACCTATTGTTAAGTTGGTCTTTCTTTGATTGAAGCAAATGCTTTTAATTTTGCAGTTCATCATGTCTTCTGACATTCGCAATCTCATTTTTTTGTAAGCAAACCTTTTTGCCAAATTCAACATGCTGAATTTTGTAGGCACTTCGCGACAAGTATTTGCAAAAAAATTTGTTAACTGCTGCCCTTGCCCTGTTTAAAAATATATTTGTTAAAAGGTAAAATATGCAGCAACTTTTAAAGAATAAAATATGACCTAATTTTGTCCCTTTTTTTCGCATTCCCTCTGTATTTTGTCCTGTTTAAATTGCCCTCTGTTAGCTGATTGGTTGCATGCTACTACTTTCCTAATCGCTTGTACTTTTTTTCTGCTGGCATTGACGCCAGAATTTTGGATAGAAAGTCTTATGTTGGTAAAAAAAGGAAGAGTTCGCAAGTTTTTTTTGGCTTCAGTTTGCGCTAACGATAACCCGGAACCCTAGGTAGGTAAGATTTTGTTTCTATTTGAGGATGCTTCTAATAGGCTCCTAGTGACATCTGAAGAGCATTGCATTTGAAATTGCGCTTTGCTGTTACCCCATTCCGTTCTTAGGTACGAATGCATTTTAATTCGTGAGTTGTTGTTATACCTTCTGGGCCTTAAACGTTTTCTTCTACATATTTTGATGCAAGTAATGTAGTATGCTGCCTGTATTCTCTTCCAGTCTGCCAAATTACAATTGTATACAGTGATACATGTATGTACATTTACGATGAATTACATAATATATGTTTTGAATTTATTTACTTTGATGATGTGTGCCTCCTGGCTGTTAGGTGTGGTTTACTGTGTATGCAGCAGATAGTAGCGATTCATCGTGTGGAAATGGCATGTGGGAGGACTGAGACTAACTGTACCTTCGTTGGCTCCGCTTCTTACTCCCTCGTTTCTCACTTCGTACATTTGTTTGTGCAAATGTTGATCAACGATGGTTTTCTGCCACTGCTGGCTGTTTGGGTGGCCTCACGCAGCAGTCTTGTTGGCAGTCTTGATTCTTGTGCTCATTCGCATTCAATCGTGCCATTGACTGAATTCATGCATTCTTGTAATGCACCATGCCACTTGTGTTCATGATTGCACTGAAAGGCGTAACTGGCGTGCTTTTGCACAGTACTTGAAGCATTATTGTTGTCCTAGCTACTGAATGGGGAAAGGCTGCGTGGCTGGTTGTAGTGAGTATGTGCGTAGTATTTCTACTGATTGCGAGTTGGGTAGGATATTACCACTGTTGCTGCTGTTGGGATCTTTAATTCAAGGTATGCTGGAGCCACTGCTGCCGATAAATGAAGCATACTGGATGTTGATTGATTGTGATACAGCAGGTTGCATCAAAACCCGCGTGACTGTCTTTATTATAAGTATATTTCTTACCCCCAAATAATTCTTCCTCTTCTTCTTCTTCCTATAATTTGTTTGATAATGTGGGCATGGTGCGCTTTTATGTTGGGCAGTTTTGTCGGTTCCCTCAGTTGATTTGATGTTTTTGGTAGAAGAGGCAGTAGGGAGTGCAGAAATGATACTCCTTTGTGTGAATCTGACCGTGTTTAGTGCTCCTCGTGTGACCCATCGAACGGTGTGCATGTAGTGTTGTCAAAAGAAGCATCTTGGCACGATTGCCTTTGAAATACTCATAAATAAATGAGGTGCCCAAGGGATAGTCGGCGTCATGACAAGTACTTTGTAGGCCATGTAAGTACTTTGCATCCCCTACTGTCTTGATGCAGTAGTCCCTGTGTCATCTCCAGCCTCTCTCCCTCCATCCCTGACTTTATTACTGTCACTAATAGCATTTGTTTTGCCGTTTGGCTGAGAGTTATTTGACGAGTTGTATTGGCAGCGATTGGTGCGGGTTTAATCTCGTTCGCATCTTCGTTTGCTTGCAAGCATTAAGTTTTACTTACCTACTTACTTACTTACACACTATTCGCCAGCGCGTTTGTTTGGCTACGTGGCTGCTAAAGGTTTAGGTGGAAATGTGGGCGGGCAGGCATGCAGAGGTTGGAAAATGTGCTTCGTTCTGGGTTTTTTATTGTCCTACCTGCCTGGCTAATTATTTCTCCGTCTGCTGACCTACCTTTTCGTCCTGCTGTCTATTTGTCTAATGCATGACCTCCCTACCCCTTTTCGACTCTCTTTTCCACTTTGACGGTGGCTTGAGCTGTGACGCTGGAATGTATGCATTCGCCGTCCTGCGCAGTGTGAGCGAGCCTGTCGGAATTGTTGCACCCTAGTCAGTGCCATCTGACTCTCTCTCCCTCTCCTCTTCGAGTGAGATGCTAAAAGTGGTGCCTCTCTTCGTCTTCCTCCTTCACCTCTCCCTCTGTGGCGAGTGTTTCTGGTGAGCATCGCCACATTTTTGATTACATAATTACTACTTATTGTGTGTAAGTAGGAGGTGGTAATGCAATACGCGCACTGGTACTCATATGACATGCTGATTTACTTTAATTGGATCACTGAGGTATGAGCACAAGCAATCAGTTCACTCACCCTCTCCCACCTTTCCTCGCTCCATTCTCCCTTGTCCACCCCTAGACGTAAGATACATTGTCTTTGAGTGCTATCACGTGCATTCTCCATGGCCTGGAGTTGCGAATACGCTAGACGGTGGGGTGGGTGGCCGAGTGCTGCCGGCGCTGACTGCCCTCAGGCGTAGGCCACAGTGTTGTCAGGCCTTCTAGCCCCTTAATTAACCAATCGACGTTAGGTAGCATTTGTGAGGTCCACCCTCACTATATACTCAATTGACGAGTCTCACATTGATAGACAAAGCCACGCGGTGGTCCCCTCCCCTCTCGCCTTTCCTTGCCCTCTCACCCTCTCCCTCTTCCCTTCCTCCCTTTAATCGTTTTTTGAACTTACTTGATGTTATCGTAACCCTTCTAATCACCAAATCTTCACACGAATAATAGCTGAAAAATACCAAAATGGATTATGAAATGCTCAAAGAAGGATATTTTGCTCTGAGCAGTGCTGAAATGCATAGACCGCCTTGGGATGTAATATTTATTTCTGCCTTTGAGAAAGTGGCTTTACTGTGCAGCTATGGTGGGGTAAGACCGGGTTGTTTTATCAAAAGCAAGAATAACTGCTAAATCTGCCTGAGGAGCAGATGTGAGACAGAAGGAGGTGCCAGTCCCCAACACGTGTCACACCAAACAGGTTTTGCTTCAGGGCAGACTCTCCAATTTAATGACGTTATTTGGTAGAGATTGCAATATTGATAACGTCATCCGGACCACATCCATCATTCTAATTGTGCAGCGAAGTTTGGTTTTATCTCACAACTTTGCTTGACTGGTCAACATTCTTGGTGTCAATCCAACCTGGTTTTCCCAGCTTTTTTGTGACTGTTTCTCATAAACTGCAACCCTGTCAGGAGGTCCCCCTTATCTGAGAATCTGAAATGTTGCACATGCGAGTGGAGTAAATATCCGTACTACCTCATTCCATCCAATCAAAATAACAAGAAATAAACTTTGTGGAAATTGGGAGAAACAGAGTAGAGTTATCCAGGGTCATTGTGAAGCGGTCGGGACAACATAGTCTGCATGTTAATTGTACCTACCAGGTACATTGTTTGACCGGTGAAGGCTTCACATCTGCTCGTTTTTTGCCTTCGTATCATGCCTACATGGTCTGCATAGTATCTACACACTTCCATGAAGTGAATTTCAAGCGTCACCCATTTATTTCAAAACCACCCATTTTGTTAATTCAGGTGGTCTGCATCAAAATAAGGAATTGCCCTTTTAATGCATGCAAATCCCTTTTATGATTGGCTTTTTTTATCGTGTCAATCTGCGGGATACTCTCCTAGCAGCAGCCTTCATACCGGTGAACATGGACTTTTGGAGGGCGTTTTCACTCACACCAGGCTTAAACAACATCAAATCTTTGATACGAATGACCACCTCTTCCAGCTGCTTCACCACAATGTCTGTTAACTTGGTTTGTGAGAAATCATCTTATACTTTTAAAGCCTCACTCGCGTGAAAGATATGGCCAAAGTTAGGGCTGAACAGATGAAAGAAATGCTCCTCCTCAATGCCAAACATATCATAATTAGGAGGGAAGTAATAATAAAAGGGCAAAAAAGAGAGCTTTTGCAGTATAATGGACCCAGGTGAATACTGCAAACAAAAAATTTAAATGAGGCGATGTGACAGTGTACTTGAATTTGGTGGAGGAGCTCTTAGAGGAACTGCACTGGGATTACAGGCATGGCTTGTCAAACGCTACCCGTACTCTATGCCTCAAACCACTCAGTGCAAAAGCTATGCTTGTGAAGTCATTGCGCGCCAATTAATTGCGATTTTTGTCATCGCTTTGATCACATCAGCCACTTCTTAACCCTGGGCATGAAAGTTGAACGACGAAGGTGAGATCAAGTGAGAAGCGTGGTGTTAACTTGAGACAATTCGGTATCTACTTCTTCACGCTTGCACACATTCGATGGTCACACTGGCAAAGAAGTGAAGAAAGCAAATTTGTTTGTAGCCCATACAAAAGAATGGGTTACAGCGGTTAAAAAGAAGACCTATTTAATTTGGCGGGTGGACTTTGTTGACCCACATGACCACCCGCATCGCCTGACATATAACAGTGATTCATGGAATAAGGAAGCAACCAAAATCACTAGTAAAATTATTTACGTTCAAGTAGACTCAAGTCAATAAGAAAGGGGGTCTAGCGTAGAGCATTACAGCTGTGCATCCCCGCCCCCACACCACACTGTCAATCACATCACCTCGCAGCAAACATGCATCTTGTGTGGTCACAATCACCCTCCCAGCAATCCACGTAGACAACGGCACACAACTCCACACATAACTACACAGAGTTCGTCATGGTGTAATGCGGTTTTGTACAGCTGCACTACTGTTTGGGAATGAAATGAGGTCCACGATCCAGATAAAGTAAGCAGCACGTAAAAGCCGGTCCCAACAGAAAGTCAAACAAAGTTCTCCGTATCCAATGCTGTGCTGCGATTATGATGGAGAATGTGAAGGCTAACGCCGTGTTTCCATTAGCCCACGTAGATTGACTCAATGGAGTAGATGATGCACAAGAAACCAATGTTGACGCACAAAAACAATTTGTTCAGAGCACTCACAAGCAAAAGTAAACCTCTTGTTTCCTCTGCCCTTTAAGAAAAAAGCATAAATCATACTTCACTAGTAAGTTTTAGACACCGAGTAAACCAAGCAGCAACCAAACTGCGTGACAAAGATTGTCAAGATGCTCCGATTCTACCAATTTGCCGGAAGAAGTAGGCAAATGGCAAAGAGGTTAAAGAACGCTCTGGCTGTCATGTCTTCCCAGATTTTTAAAAGTCATTTACTAAAGCCCAAAATACCCATCTCTAGATTAAATCTTGCTAATTTGTATCGCTTGGTAATTAAACCTTTCACGATTAAACTGTCAAGTGCGATTTTCAGCAGAGCCGTCTGCAATCATTCGCTTTTAGTAGTAGGGGCTCGCGAAATGCGTGTAATTGTTTAGCCACACAGTACAAAGCAACAAAATGTGTTGTTGAGTCTATTGGCATGATGTCGTGCATTGGATACTCTGCTATCCTCGCACCATGATTGAGCCCGCATAAACTGTCGGTTGAAAGTACCCGATGCAGTTGAGACTGGTTTGGTTCCCCTCTTCTCCGCTTGACTCCAAGCTTTTAATAAAAATGACTTCTGCATTCAGGAGTTGAGTGAAAATATTTCTGTTCTGTGTGTGATAAATCTGAGACCCAAACTATCAATTGGCATAGGCCAGACAGCAATTACGGTTGAGCTTTACCTACTGTGGACTGCTCCACTGTGTGATAGCAACACCATCTACTCTAGGGAAACGGCAGGACTAGTCAAGTAACTGAAAGAAGAGCCTCTTCACAACCCTTATCTACGGCGCAACGCAAGGCAGGATTTTACACCTCATGGCTTATACTACATGCTCCAAAACCGAACCTTTGGAAAAGCGCGAGGGATAGAAGGAGGGGGATATGGAGAGGGAAGGAGACGAGTGGTGGGTGGAGATAAAGATGGAGGAACCACGTCATGTCCATCCTTCTTACTCCCTTATCCACATTTTGCTAGGCGTTGGTCATTAACCTTTCTCGACATCAGATCATCAAGTGCAAAATAGAATAGAAAGTATGGCGACAAAAGGGAGGCAGACACGCAAGTGGATAATGCTGCGTTAACTTGTTTACTTTTAAAGACAGAACGCTCCATTATAGAATTTGCAAGCTAGGGTCTCGATGAAAGGATGCTAGAATGTAGTTGTGACTAATTCAGCAAACATGCTATTTGAGAAGACAACTTACTAATCCCTAGAAATTACGCCGAAAGGGAACTTTTCTTCAGTTGTTTGCGTCATTCAATGTGAGGGTAACATGTGCTCTCCTCACAATAAGGAGGTCTGGTTCTGAAGCCGCCTCTTGTGGAAAAGCAGTGCCACAAATTTGACCAAGCAACTCATACAACGACAAATTTTTAGTAAATGCCTCATTTTACTATAATTTGAAAGAGTATTGGGACATCCGCGAGGTGTGTGGATGGAGTGGTGTTTTAGAAGAACCGGTAGCAATGCAGTCAAATGAAAAGACAACTGAACAAACTTCCACACTCAAAGTAACTACAACGCACTTAATCGTGCTTCCATGGTAAATGCCCCTCTAACTTGAAAGAAGAAGGCAGCAGCTGCAAAAGCACAGCCCCTCTCCACTTTTGAGCGTAGTCTCCAACGCTCCTCGTGCTCAACCTCCCGCATCAGCCATCAAAACGCAGTCTGTGTTCCAAGGAAACACCCGCGAGCTAGCCATGCTGTTCATCAAATTTCCATGCAGCCAAGGCGATAACTGACTTTAGAGTCACTGATCCCTCTTGGCAATTCAAATAAAGAAAGAGTTTCGTCCGTTATGGGAAATGATTACAGGGACAGAGAAATGTGCTGGCCATCACGCCTATCCATAAACAGTTGAAGACGCACTGGCCTAAAAGCAAACTTATATCCGGAAGGGCGGGATTTAGCAAAGGTTCGTGAGGAAGGGTTTCGCATCTGTTCCTCCTTGCTCCGTTATTCTCACTTCGGAGCTGCCCAGTCGTAAATATTCGAGCTATACCTACTAAGTGGAGAAGTGGAAGATGTGTAGCGAGTTCATTTTATTGGTAACTTTATGCAGGTACGATAGGGAAACCTTGCAATAAAATCATTCCAGATGGCTCATGGTCAGTGTCGCTTCAGCTGTTAGTAGCTCTCCTGCAGAACAGGGACTGGAGTATTTGCCAAGGACAGACGCCAATTATAGCCCTTCCGTTTGGGGTGATAGAATCATCTCTTCAACCAGACGGTTTACTTCTTCCAGCAAAGTTCGCTACCAGATTAGTCTAGCTTCACCAGTATCGGTCGTGTGCTTGACAATATTTGTTTTTACCAGATTAGCACCTTGCCATGAGAAGATGTTCGCATACTTAAGCGAAGGCTCACAAATTTCGTTCCTTTTGTCATTGAAAATGTGGATCTTCTGCGCACAAAGTTTAACGAGATTGTTCATGAGAATGTCTACAGCTTCAAAAAGGTGACGCAGACGTCATCTGCGTCATCTTTCGGTAGCAAAGTATCTACGTTGGCCTTGGTGACTCAGTGAGTAAAAAAGGCTCCTTCTACAAAATTTAAGGCGGCTTTGGTGTGGCGTTGGAAATCAGCACCAAGTATCACGTCCCAAGCGAGTTCGAGACATGTAATAAGTTTCATTATCCAGGTTTCCCTCCCTATACACACACGCGTAATGACGCCTCCTCTTTAAGTGACATCTCCCTTCCTTCTACTGAAAATAATTTTGTAGAAGTGGAGAGAATCCTAATCCTGTTACAAAGGGTAGGATAAGCTTGGATATTTATTACTAGTCCAGCTGAACCCGGGCAGAGAAGAAAGTTGCAGGAATGTCTTTCAAGTTTATAAGGCACCTGCATATATGAATGGATGCCACTTGAGAGCAGACAGGAAAGAGAAAAGGAAGCCTTACCTGGTCTACGGGCATAGCTTGGAGAGACGGGATGCAAGAATGTTTAGGGCTTCTAGTGGATCGGGGTCGCCCGGAGTTCATGCCGCTTCTTGGTTGCGAGTTGGTCTTTTTGTCTCAGAGCTTCTCAACCGTATCAGGAGGTCGGACTCCGCGGCTAAACTGGATGGTTATGCAGTTAGTCACCTTGTTTGGAGGACAGCTACTGAAAGCACGTTCGGCTAGATGTTAAAAATTCGTAGTGTACTCTTCGTCGCTGGCGAGGGTCTGTTCTTCCCGACTGATGACGAGTTGAGCCAACGTATTGCAGCCTTACCATATCGTAGGTGATACCAGCGTCTATTGCGGACGAAAAGAAATCATGGGGGAGACCGCGGAGAATAGGGTATGTTCTTCGGCAATGGGGATAAAGATGGAGGTTAAATTTATCGGTTTTAAACCAATCTTTGAAGTTCATGTCGTCTCTGAATGAGGGAAGGTCCGCCGACTCTGCCACTTGTGTAGAATCAGGCTTGTTGATCTCCTCTTCCCTCGCTTTCACACTCTCGAGCACCCAAGCTGATTTGGTCTTGGTATGTTTATTGGTTAAAATGAATAGTGGGAGGGTGGATACAAGGTTAGGGATGCTTGGGCACAGAAAATTTCTACGGACTATGGATGTTGGCAGCTCCTCAATCACTAAAGAAAGAAACACTTAAATAACATAAGTATTACATGTGCACATGTATTTGCATTGACATGCGCATGTATCGGAGTGAGCTGACATCATTTTTGCTTCATTAATTATGAAGCACATTAAAAATTTGTTTTTTGATTTCACATGTGAAAAATTATAATGGCATACAAATGTAATGCTGGATGATTCATAAGGTTAAATTGTTCAACATGTCTTTCTCATTTCATCAATAAGACCCGGTTCTTGGCTGTTGAGGGCCCGTTTGTTATGGGGGAAAATTAAAATAAATAGTGAGTCCACATGGTGCCAATGGCGTTTCGGACCCCTAATTCGACAAGAATCTGTCTGTTTTTAACAAGGTAACATCTGATAGGCATCGAAGCATTGTTGGGCAACGTCAAATACTAATCCCTTCTTGGTCAATTAGTCCGTGCCATGTTCCGAATTGCAATTTATGCGTTGTTTTCGTGCCATTTGTGTGTAAGCAGATTCTATGTGGGTGTTTTATGCGACAATATGCCTTTACCTCTAATTCTCCTATATTTTTAATGCATGAGAAAAGTTCTATTGTTTGACTTACTATAATGTCCGCTTTAGTGTAACCTATTGTGCAAATGGGAGGCTTCGCATTGTAGGCTTTAAAGAGGCTAAAATAACCACTGCCTTTTGTAAGTGTGGTGAAATTTTTACCAGGTCTAGTCTGCTCGAGAATCTAAGGCATGCGTTGGAGCAGGTGGGCAGACATAGGAAAAGGGGCAAATGGAATGTCTTCAGACACCGCGCTGAATAGTCTGATTCAAGTTTCACCAGCTGCTTACTATTCTCGGTTTATCCCGCTTGTGCATATTTGGTTAGGGGCTTTGTTTGTTTGTTTCGTCACCGAAGTCTGTGAGTTGTTGGAAAAAGTGTATTTTTTTGCTGAGTCAGGAAGTGTGAGTTGTCAAATGCCTGTGACGCGGGTGTTGGTGGTAGTGGCCGCGAGGCCGAGGTGGTGGTCGGTGCGTCAGTAGAGGTCTGACTGGTAGCCCTTCCAGGGTTGACTGTTTGGTCAAAAATGTGTTCCTGTGACTATAAATTGACAAGAGTGCGACTTTTATGTCAGTGCTCCCTTAAATGGCGATGGTTGTGCGTCGGCCAATCCAATTCCCTCTCGATTGGACGAAAGTTTAGTGAAGCTGAGGCTGTGTTTAAACTCAATTACAAGGGAATTCTGTACCTGACATAATTGACCAGTGGGTTTCTTTCTTACAGTACCGATTACACTGTGACGATCAATGCGGGAGGGCGATTGACGGGAGCGCAGGTGACAATATACAGGAAAATGCGTTCATTGTTTGCTCAGCTCTCGGTTTTAGTTTTGGAGCCAGTAGACTGGCCTTCAAGCCATGCCAGTGGCTCGAAGCCCTTCTGTATGTGTAATGTATGTATCAACTGCCCGAGTATTATGTACTCTTTCGTCTTAGGGAAAATCGCCTGACACTACAAGCAATGTAACCGCGTTAGAAAAGGGTTGTATATCTATTGGGCAGGAATTTGTTGCTTGCACGGGAATAGTGCTTCTATATGTACTGCAGAGAAGTCCTTGTTTCCTCCCTACTGGCTAGTAGCAGAGATGAAGTACTATAAGTATACTGACAATTACTTGAGGGCTGTAGGCCACGGTAAAACAGTTGCTATGACCACGCACTACTGGAATCGCAGACTTGGACTCGGATACAGACTCAGACTCATGCTTGGGCTTTGACGAGGACTCGGTCTCAGGCTGACCCCAGTAAGCAGCTGTGTCAACAATTGCGCATACCCCTACAAAACTGTTCATTAAAATGCTTTTATAATGAACCATCGCCCATCTAGAATTTCAGTGACTTACGAACTGGTGAGCTCCACGCTTTCGTCAGCAGCCCGTTCAGATCGCACTCAATGACACGCATCCTTAAGCACATAGCAATCATTAGCTTTCACTTTCACGTATTTGATCGAAACTTTTGCGATTTATTCTGACTTTAGTCGCTGATTAAAAGCAGTCCTCATCTCTTGCTCTTTGCTACAGTGAAGGAGCTGAAAAGTGGAGAATAGCCTTGCATCTACCAGAGTAGAAAGATGGAAGGTTGAGATGCGTCAGCTCAGAATTTCTCCTATTCGGGTCAAATACCAAGTATCTTTAGTTTGTTTCCATTATTCTGCTAACATTGCTTTAGCGTTTATCAGATATGCAAAGGAAGTAAAGTCTGGAATTTGATGGAACTAGTCATTCTAATCCAGTTGTGCCGAAATCTGCAGCAAATACATTCTCATAAATAGTAGGAGCTTGGGGCAATAACCAGTGAATAGTTCATGCAAGTGACGTTTGAAGGTTGAGGCAGATAGCTTACAAACAGGCATTTCAGTGGAATCGCAAAGTGAAAAGTCTCGCAGAAGTTTAATTGGGTGAGCGTGTTTCGTCTCATGCAGACATTTGCGCTGCTTGTAAGGTCAAATTTGTGAACTTTTAACAGCCAACTGCTTCTGGACAGTAGAAAGTATGTTACGACAGTAGGTGGGTCCACATAATTCAACAGAGGCGTACTGTAATCACCTCTCGCCATTCAGTGAACTAACTAGCCAGTGGGTGGATACGGGATGAGAAAAAGACGGAGAGGCGAAGAGACGAATAGATGGGCTAACGAAGGAGCAACCCGATTTATAGATTAAGCAGTCAAACCATTTGACGCTTAGGCGGTGAGGCAGGGAGTGAGGTGCACGTAAGAGATGTAGAATGCAGGGATAGGTGGATGAAGGTTTTGAAAAGTGGACATGTGGGTGTATGCACGTGGCACTGTGTGGTGTAGTGCGACACCACGTGAAGGAAATGAGTAGAATCCATGCCAAACATCCAAGCAGGCGCGCAAAGCTGCTAATGTCCCTCAACCCACTCTCTTGCTCTTCCATGACGAGGCCTAGCCGAGTGTCCTTCACTGCTTTTCACCCTGCATATTAGACGCGACTGTGTGATGTGCTTGAGTATTTGGGAAGCAGAATCTCTATAGCCGAGACTTCATATTTTGGTAGTTGGTGAGAAAAGTAACTGCCCCAACAGGGGCTGATGGCTGGATCATGGAATGCTTGAGAGTTTCTTGTTTCCTACTTATAGGTTGCGTGACGATCTGTAAAAAACTGGCATCTGAAGAGCCGATTTCGCTGGGCTTTTGCCACTGTCGACTTTGAAGCATGTATGCACTGTCCAGACGCAGTAATACTTAGCCTAGGAAGGACATGGATGTGTGAGAACTCCATATAAATGTATGTGTAGGGGTAACGATAATGAATCCTTTTTTTGTGTGGAAGATTAAACCTTTTCTATTTGTGTTTGTTCTACGTTTCATGTTATTCTAACCGATCATTTGTACCGACTGATTAAGCAGAACTTGCAGTTGAAATTTGACATCGCTGCAATTTTTGAGGTGAAAATATGCGGGAACCCTCAAACACAATTCAAGTAATATGAATAATATGTGATCTCACACGGATGAGAAGTTATGGCACTTTGCGGGCGAAGCCAAGTGGTTTCTCAAACCGCGACATTTTTGCTTATTAGTAAATGCTGCCTTATTGCATAAATTTCAACTGAACATAAGCCGTACGCATACATCTCCTGTAGAAACGCAAAGACAAATTTACATCAACCACCTGGGCAGTTACGACTTTGGTGGAATGGAGGGTTTGCGTGCATTCTCCAACGAAAGCTGTCTTTGTGCATGCACCCAGACATCATAATGCGTTTCTTTGCAGCTAAAATTAATTGGAGTAATGGATAAGGTAAAGTATGCATTGAAGCCTCCGGAATGTCTGCGCACAAAGGCTAAGGACTATCAGTATGACTGGCAGTTTAATCCAACTGAACTAAAATAAAGTTAAATGCTTGGTGATTTCCTATTTTATTTCAGCCCCTCAAGCATTCGCTGTAGGAGCAGTAAAGTGTTCCGCATTTTGGTATTTGATGGCACCGTCAAAATAACCGCTTTTGTTTGCTGCAGTCTGGCATGGTACGATTAGCTGAATTATGCAATGCCAAGCTATCTAGTAGATGCTGCAAATACTTTTCCATTTTTGACTGTTATTTGCAAATTTAACTACCATATATAAAAGGGAAAAGATTTTGTCCTAATTTGTGACAGGGCAGTCGCTAGCGCAGTTACCTGCAGCGTGAGTTAAGGAAGATGTCTTCACTCCCCATCTAACGAAAAGCCTATCATACGGTGCTAGAAACATAAGCCCAGTTTCCCTATTTATCCATCCTTCTATCATGTATACATCCAACCTGTATGCATTTAACCGCATATTTTTATATGTCTCTGCACAAAATGTTCAGATTATTTTAATTGCGTATATTATTGAGCTTGGGGAAGAAAATACATTAACCACCTGTGAGAAATCACGAATTGAATGTGTGCTGCCTTTCTCTAATACTTAAGTGGCTATTCTCGCGTAGGCGGAGTGGTTACCGTTGGGAAGTGTATTCCCCTACATAAAATTTACTGTCACTCATGACAAAGGCCTGATTAAATGCACTAGAAATAGTTTTGACGCAGAAAAGAAAGAGACTGAATGACGCAAAGGGAATACGAACAAGATGTATCAGGCCTATGATTGTGACCTCTACTAGCGAGATACCGTGGTTTAAGAAGCCGGTAATGTGCACCGATGCTGATGATACTAATCAGTTCGGAGCTAGAGACGCTTCCTACATAGACAAAGCTAAGGGGGATTAAATTGATGCGGAGTAAGTCTGCTGGGGAGGCCACTGCCATGTGGTAGAGGGATCTGTGAAAACCTGAGCTTTGGCGTTTGCCTTCACAATCACATTTGTGGCAATTTGTTTCGCCCATGTCCGCAATGTGGCTGATGGTTCATTTCTTTCTTGATATGCTTACTGGCACATGAAAGCAGCTGTTCTGTTCAGACTACCATAAGTTTGGGCAATCAAAATTTTTGTGAGTGAGTCTGGTAGTAGAACACCTTGCATAGTGTAAGTAACGAATTGTCTCCATCTGCCATGAGGCTCTAGGTCTTTTCAATGTGCTGCTTTGTTAAGAGCGCCGCCTTTCATTCATTAACACTTTACTGTCTCTGCAGCAGATGCTAAAGAGACTGTAACTCATTAGGTATTCAATTAGCATTTACTTACTTATAGGTTTTAAATAAATTTAACTGACAGACATGCCAATAGCCCTTACCAATTGCAGACAGGCAACTTGAGAAAATGTGAACATTTTCACTTTAATTTAAGGGATGGCACAACATATAAGAAAATCCTGCACGTCCGCGACGGGTGTATTTGCGAGGAAGAACAGTTGTGATATGGTCAAGTTATTTTGCAGATGTTAAGGGGATTAAATGTTGGACATCATCGACGACAAGAAATGCGGCATAATTAATCGTGGAGAATGGAGGAGAGACACTCCTCCGCCCGCTAAATAACAAATCCAACGTAAAGTAACTTGTGCATTCAAGTTTTCCCTACACGGTGGTTTTTTTAAAAGCAGGCCAGGTCCTCTCTCAAGAATTGGGGTCGCACCGCGAAAAAGGACACAAAGCCCACACAAATCACCACGTGACTGGGATGTGAGCGAGCGCCCCACGTCGGAGCTCTGGCCATGTCGCCGAGGCGTGCGCCAATCACATAACAGCAGCCACAGCAGTAAAGCCGCACGTTAGAAGGGGTACGGTAACATCAAGTAAGTGCAAAAAAACACTATGACTAAAGGGAGGACGATGGAGGGGGGAGGGAGGGAGCACGAGGGAAGGCGAGAACGGAGGGGAGGGGACTACCTGTGGTTTTGTCTATCAACGTGAGACTCGTCAACTGAGCACATAGTGAGGGTGGACCTCACAAATGCTACCTACCGTCCATTGGTTAATTAAGGGGGTGGGAGGATGGGGGCCTGACAACAGTGTGGCCTACGCCTGAGGACAGTCATCGCCGGCAGCACTCGGCCGCCCACCCCACCGTCTAGCGGAGTCGCAGCTCCAGGCCATGGAGAAGGCCCAAGACAGAACTCAAAGACAATGCATCTTGCGTCTAGGGGTGGACAAGGGAGAATAGCGAAGGGAGAAGGGGGAGAGGAAAGGTGGGAGCGGGTAAGTGAACCGATTGCTTGTGCCTATACCTCCGTGATTCAATTAAAGTAAATCAGCATGTCATATGCATGCCAATGTGTGCAAACCACCACCACCTTCTACTTACAATGAGTAGTAATGATGTAATCAAAATGGAGCGATGTGCGCCAGAAACACTCGCCACAGAGGGAGAGGAGGAGGAGGAAGACGAAGAGACGCGCCACTTCCAGCGTCTCACTCGAAGAGAGGGAGAGAGATAGTCAGATGACACTGACTAGGGTGCAACGATTCCGACAAGCTCGCTCACACTGCGCAAGACGGCGTATGCATACATTCCGGCGTCACAGCTCAAATCATCGACGGAGAAGAGTGTACTCAAGTTCCCTTTCTGAAGGACACTGCAGCTGTTTCCACGTCCGCAAAACACGACGCACCCTACAAAAATGGGTAGCATAACAGCTTGCATAATGCAACTGTCACAAAGCAGTCGTGGGAAGACTTTGGGAAGAATGGTAATTGTGATCTTGGGTCAGAAATATGTAGATGGAAACAGTTAAGGCACAAAAGGTATAACAACAACCCACGAATTAAAATGCATTCTTACCTGAGAACAGAACAGTGTAACAGCAAAGCTCAATTTCAAATGTAATGTTCTTCAGCTGTCACTTGAAGCCTATTAGATACATCCTAAAACAAAAACAAAACCTTGCCCACTTAGAGTCCCGGATTGTCATAAGCACAAACAAAAGCCACAAAACTTACGGATTCTTCTTTTCTACCAACATGACGCTTTCTAACCAAAACTTCGGCGTCAACGTGAACAGCAAAACCAAATTAAGGCGTTTAGGAAAATGATAGTATGCAATTAACCAGTTCACCGAAATGAAAGTGAAAAATAAGGCAACTTAGGTCATGATTTTACTGTTAAAAAGGTTATCAAAAACTTCAAATTCGAATAAGAATATTTTTTGCTTTACTAAGTAAAAACGGTAGTTGACAAAATGTTTAAAAATATTTGGCTCAGAGTAAGTGAAAAAGGCTAATTATGCCGCCTTTCAACAGGCAAATGTCAAATTTGGCAAGAAATCCCGCTTATGAAAAGTTAAAATTGCCAAATGTCAAGGCACGCAATAAAATGCAAAATTAAAGCATTTGCGGAAACCAAAGAAAAACAAACAAAACACTACTTGTGCCAAAATAGATTTGAACCTCTAAAAATCAGACAAATAAAGTTGTATATACACATGAAGGTTAGAGGAAATAGGAGGCTAAAAGCTACAACAGTGGACCAAAAGTAGTAAAGGTAGTCCAAATATGAAACATGACGCAATGTAAGGACTACTCAGTTCTTGGCAGAAATCCAGGCAAGGCGAAGGTCAGGCTGTGGGGTGAGACTCCTCGGTCTCCGCGTCCCGATTCCTAGCGTTTCTATACAAGCCCGGTTGGTTTGCTTTGGACATCTTTATTAAAGACGACAAGATGTATAGGGAAAATACAATATTCAAGAAGGAGGGGAGCCGCAGTCACTAGGTAAGGGAGAGGGCGATCCAGTTACCAGGTTCGAATTTCCTGCTTGCCTCCTCCCTGAAAGGCAAATTCAAACAACATAAGTATTACAAGGCTGCTCAATGTAATGATTCCCTGGCCAGCTTTGAGGCCAGATTAAGGTCAATTGACGCCATAGCGGCAGCTTCCAGCGGGAACCCAGGCCAGAGAAAGGTCAACTACCCCTATATTAGCTGGAAATTCACCAGCTTTATCAGAGAGTAAAGTTGGTGTCAATTAACCTAAACATTTAATTGGCACTTGTCCTCGGTCGGGAGATATTGTAAGTAGACTTGAGTAAAACGTCAACTTTAAGACACTCGCTTTCACTAATTTGGCCGATTGGCCAATTTTAGCTCACCGGCACCGTCCAACAGACAAACAAATAAATAACGCAGTCAGAATATGCATTGTTGACAAATAGCAATTTCCCCCACTTCGATAAACAGCTGGTCGTGAATTCGTGAAACAGTTTTCCTGTTTTACGATCCTGCATGGACGGATGCGTTGTACTGGCCCCTTTAATGAGCCTTAGAATGACAGGCAAGTGGGACGTGGAATGATGGTGCAAGCACCACCTCACGACATCGTTGTGAATGCGCCAGTGGTTGAACACACCCAACCCTCCCTTGGCATGTGAGAGTGAGACAAGTGCTGGGCGTGGTGATTTCGCACAGGCTCCTCTATTCAAAATACGTTTTTTTAACCCAATTTAGCTTATATTAGAACAAAAGCAAGTGATGGATTGAGAGAATACCGCTACCATCCAGTTACTTTGATGCACTGAGCGCAAGTGTTTCAATCCTTATCAAGTAGTAGTGGTGATGTATGATGTCCTTCCTAATGCAGCCTAAACCAAGGGGTAAAATTTGGTCTTTAGAACAGCAGACAACAATCACTTGATGAATGCTACTACTACATAGGCCCCTCGCAAAGGATTTCCACATTGCTAATGCGAGTGCTCACACCATATGCGTCGACATTTGGCTGTCGTCATTCTCTCACCTTGTAGGCAGTCGCCGCACCACTCTGGCGGTTAAGTGACATTAGTTGATACTCATATATTCTGTAAGCACACTCAATTCTTAAGTGGATCACCTCTAGCACATTCCATCAGCCCTGTGGGCACTTGCATCCACCACATCACTTACAAGTGACTTACGACGTGCTGGTAGACGTGGATTGCGTGTAACATTACTGTCTGGTTGAAAGCAACGCCCCAGTTACTGCAGGCGTAATTAAACAAATGAAAAATTTGGTGTCTGTCTAGACTAATATGCAATTCATACATTTATTCACAACTGGCTCTGTGAAACCGAAGTTGGAGTCACGGGAGTAAAGCAATCTTATTTTCTCCTGCTTTGGTTAAGCGTGAGACTGAGTGCCAATTCAGACAGTGACTTGTAGAATTACATGTCACACATTATCACCATACGATGCTCGTTCCAGTGATTGATTGGAGCAAAACCGCCCACACCCGTTTAAGCAATTGCAAAATATGGCATTGCGAAATCTTTAACGCAGTAGCTACCTCCACCGCCATACACGAACAGCACAAAGTGGATGATTCCCCAAGCATTCTTTACTACACCTCAGTGGCAGTATGCCTGCTTTGCTTAGATGCACCTCCCAAACATATGTAGGTGGAAGTGGAAAAGAGAGGAACTGAGCCCCTTACACTGCTTATAGCGCTGGCCCATCCTCCCCTTGCAGAAGAGACATTAGCTTCTGGAAGTTGTTGACACCAAAAATTACTTGTTCAAAGTAATACGGTGAGGGCATAAAGGCACGCAAGTTTGGTAGCTGCGTATGTGGGCAACGCGATAGCCTTATCAAGGGGTAAGCTTAAATTCGGACTGTGAAAGGCTTGCCCTAATTTGACCAAGGAAATAGAGGAAGTCAAGTAAAATCTTGGCTGCAAAGCAGTCACAGAGATTGATGAACACAGACAGGTGTGTGTAAGGAAGCGTTCCACATGGATCGTGGCTGACATCGCCTCATTGCTATTTGCCAGCCTCATTCATGAGCCGCATATTGGCACACACACGAAGGAGGTGGAATGATGGCGCTAGCAACTCGTGACACCATCGCTGTAGATGTGGCAATGGTTTGGCACACTCACTCATTCGTTGGCATGTGAGTGTGTGACAAGTGTTAGGTGTGGCGATCTCGCACAGTAGTCCTCAACAAAATCAAATTTCCCACCCAATGTCATTAGATGGCAGATGTTTTCATGAAATTGAAGCAATGTTATCTCCCATTGAACAGAAAATTACCAGAATCTACCGTCTGTTTTGACACGATGTGCAAAGAGGTTCCAACTCCATTGAAATGGAAGTGGTATATGACGTTGTAAGAAGGCTAACAGCAAGGAGTAAAGAATATATTGGCAGATGTCCTCATGCACATAGTGCATTCAATTCTTCTGCCAGTAGGAAGGATGAGAGAGCAGGAATGTTTCAATTTTAATGGAATATTAGCGATGTATTATGCAAAACCGCGGTTTTGGCTTGTTTCTCG
>NW_020170408.1:606842-610909 GCF_000524195.1 Echinococcus granulosus | reverse complement strand
ACAAGTTTTGATGCCGCTGGTGCGTAAGAAGTTCCATACCTCTAATTTCATTGCTCTCCCCATTTGTGTCGACTTTTGTCTCCCGTCGTTCCCTCACTTTGTGGCAGCCACCGCACATATTCCTGGTAAGCACACTCATTCCTCAACTGGGCGACTAACAGCACAGCAGTCACTTTTGCAGCGAAGGCTTGTTCCACAAACAGTTGTGGATTTCTTGCCTTTCAATCTGTTTCGATCAGGATAAACCACTGTATCAGCGCCTTGTGTCTTCATAAGTTTTGCCTCTGCTACTTTGTAATGCAGTCTGCCATTATCAGGATGTATCGGTCTCCTCTCTCCGAAAGTTGTGGAAAGCAAACGGTGTTAATGCCCAAACTCTCCGCCTTTGAACCTGTCTGCAAAGCATGACAGTACGTCTCTCTGTGACATTCCACAATACCGCTATGCATGCCATCTTCCTCTGACCAGTCTCTTTTGTCCGATTGACTGAATACCTCATTAAGGACACGTAAAATTGTAATCATAGTGGAAGCTGTACATTGCCAGTTAGCGGATGGCCGACTTAAGAAGCGTTTACAACTAGTGCAAACACGGACTGCGCTAATGGGCATCTTGTATCAGTCTAGACTTATACAAAGTTCGCGGCAGTCCCAAATAAATGAAATTTAGTATTAGTTATTTTTGCCATATCTAGCTGTGTTAATATGATGTTAGGCTCATGAGGGAAAGGAATCCTCAATTTCTTTTCTGCCGATGTTGGTTCCAATGAGAATTGGGCTCGCTTTCCACTGCCAGAAGTAGAGTGGCCAAGTCTTTGCTGAATCCGTGTTGGCCAGTCACAGAATGGATGGTGCAAAGTGGCATGTACACGAAGTCCAAGCTGTGCAGCAAAATTGCAAAAGCGCAGCTCTAAATGCCTGCGTGCCCAAGACGAACAGTTAAAATGATAACCTAGGCATTGTATTTAACTCCAAGTAAAGTACAAAATTAATTGCCGCTAATCGGTGTGCTCAGGTGCTCCCATCTTCCACCCACCACACCCTACCCATCGCCTTCTTCAGGTCTGCTCAATGGCCTCTCAACACAACGCACAAATTCTTCGTGGGCACTCATCCAATTATAGGTGTCTTGTGTTAAACATAAAAGGCACTTCTCCGCACCGTCATATCACGATTCTTCCCTTAAACCATGGCGACAGTGCAGTATTCAGACGAGAGTGAAGGCTCATCTCTGAGCCACAAGTTTTGCCTCTTACGTGAAATGGGCAAGCTGATTGATCTTTGAATTATAGTAAGTTGGTGGACATTGAAATTACGCTTCGACTTCTAGCCAGAGGACGGCAATTACGTGGAGGCACACCGACTCATCGTAGCCGCCACGTTTCCACTTTTGATGAAAGCATTATCATCTCAGCGAAGTGAAATTGCAGTCCAATAGAGACGATTTTCTAAAGAGTGCCTACGCATTTTTTCTTCATCGTTAACCTCCTTTCAGCATTGTGGAGGCTGCCATCAACTACGCGTACACAGGCAGCATCACAATCTCTGCGGCAAATGTCACACGAATCTATCTGCTGGCACATAATCTCGGATCCGACACTATCGCCTCGTGGTGTGTGGATTTTCTAAGGACGAGGTGGGTGAAGCTTTTCTGGGAGTTACAACCGACTGTCCTAAGGATTTCTCTAGACAATGTATCAGAAGTGTGGTCAGTAACCAATGTGGCTCCGAATCGTGGATTGATGGAATTGTGCGTTCCGTTGATGACAGAACATTTTGAAATTCTATGTTTGCGAAGCAAGGTGCTGATGCAGACAACAGCGGAGTATTTTGAGGTCATGCTGGAGAAGAAACGCCAAAGAGGCGTAAGTGAGGAAACCAAATTACATACCTTCAATTATAAGATTGATTCTTCCAACTTCTTATTTGTACCCAACTGCCTCCAATTTGAAAGGTGTTCGCATGACGCACGAGTTTAATTCCACTGGGAGATATACAAATTATGCTATGAGTTATAACCATACCAAATATTTGCGGGATGTAGTAAGGCTTAATATACTTCACTTTTGCTAGCCTTTTGTGTTCAAGGGCACAGTAGCAAAAACAATTTAACATTCTAGAATCGATTATATGCCGACTGTAGAAATATTTTTGCATTAGAATATGTCGCGTCGACTCCTGTAACCGAAGAAACGGAGATCGCTTCACATTCACCCAATGTACAGTGCAAGTGCTAAGGCATTTGCTTGTAAAAGAGTCATTCTAACCTCATAAAGCGGATGTGGAGCAATTTTCTGGAACCATGACAACATACTACCCCAAATCTTGCTGATAAATGCAGGTGTCTGAACCAAAGTCAGCGGGATAAGCCAGCCTTAGAGGGGCGTGCCCGCAGTTCCTGTAATGGCTTGACAGTTAATTTCTGGGTCCAAGCATGCCTGTGAATTCCATCGCACAGCTGGTAGAAGTGTGTAAAGTCATTCCTCAAATTATGGATCTGTTTAACTGGAATGCAATATGTGTCCCAAGCTGCTATTACAAAACCCCGTCACTGATGTGCGTTCCGAACACAATAGTGAACCACCTTTTCGTGCAACAGAGGTGAGTCTGTAAGCCTTGCTTTAGCTTATTTCTAAACATGCCAAAATTCAAAGCATCCTGTAGGCAAACCGACCTAGTTTGACTATTTTGTCTCATTTTTGTATTTGGGGTGGTAGCTTACGTGGCTTTCAGCATTTAATTCCCCATCAAGTTGGGGACTTGATCTTCATCCGCAAACATCCGCCCTCGTGTTTGCATTGATTTCAACCCTTGAGGTAGAACTCTTCATTTCCTCCCTGATCCCCCAGGGCATGCATTTTCCTTCGTCCTCTACTACTGACCTTGGCCTTTTACAAAGAGTATACTGCTACGTAATTAGCATCCAAAAATCTAGTTTTCAAAGGTGAATCTTTCTTCCACTTGAATTTAAATGATATTTAGTCAATAGCATTGGAGTTCATTAAGGATATTAAAATTGAAATGACCAAAGACGAGAACTTTGTTTGCTTTGCCAAAAAAAACCGAGAAAATTTTCTTTGTGTGCATCTGTGTAGCGTGCGGCGTTTAGTCCCCTTTATTGTAATATACATCGTTTAGTGAATGTACTGCATCCCTTGCTTTTCAACAGCTTTGGAAATGTTGGAACTTTAAGGATGGTAATGATGATGTAACGAGTTTCCTTACCCCTAAATTCACATATTGCATTACTGTGCTCAAAATCATTTCATTTCTCGCTAAGGTTGTCTAATCAACAGATCCACAGGGCAAGAATATATGCATTCCATTGGCCAAATTTAACAGTACATTTAATTTGTTGCAAATAGTACTGTTTTTATTATTCATGATTGCTGGTAAGCTACTATTGCAACATTTTTCAATTTTGTTATATTTTTTTTGTTTAGCTGAATGTCGTCCATCTTCTAGCACCAATTTCGCAATATGTAATGACATCTAGATAGGCTTTTGAATGAAATAAGTGAGCATAGAGGATGAATGACGAGTAAACACGGCTATTTATCAGACGCTACCACAGATAAAGCTCATCAACTTCAAATGGCAACATGCAAGTAAGGACAATGTTTACCACCAATACCACTGTGCTGATCTGCCTACTTCTCTCTACACCAGCTTATCCTCACTTGCTAAAATGCACCATCCGGAGGTAGTTTCCACTGAAACATCCTCATCATTCACGAGCTGCATATTTGCATGCAAGAAGGTCGTGGAATGTAACCATCGATGTGATTCCCTTTTCGGGCGACTATATCCAAGTGGTCAGGTGCTCCTCCAACGCAAAATTCAAGCATTCAATTACTTACTCTCCATACAGAGAATATGCTACGTCTACTGCACTCTTTTGAAGCCGATCATTCCATCTGCTGCATCATTTAGCACAACCACTTAGCGCATGTCAAAGTGGCAATCACTGGACGTTGCTGGCGATGCCACGAACAGAGGGATCACGCATAGTCTTTCCATTACCAACTGTCCAATTTCCTCCACTCATTTCAGTTGGAAGTACAACCG
>NW_020170408.1:556475-606742 GCF_000524195.1 Echinococcus granulosus | reverse complement strand
AGTGAGCATCAATGAAAGCAACTTCAATGGAAACACTAAGTATAACAATGCTGTAAAAGTAAATTATATGAAAGGAGTCAAGGGAGAAGGGCCTACCGATGCTGTCGGAGGAAGGAGGGAATGATGTCACCGTAGATGTGGGAGGAGGGAGGTAGCGTGTTGGCCTTTCAATCTGTTTCGATCAGGATAAACCACTGAATCAGCGCCTTGTGTCTTCACAAGTTTTGCCTCTGCTACTTTGTAATGCAGTCTGCCATAATCAGGATACATATGTATCCTCTCTCCGGAAGTTGTGGAAAGCAAACGATGTTAATGCCCAAACTCTCTGCCTTTGAAGAACCTGTCGGCAAAGCATGACAATACGTCTCTCTGTGACATTCCACAATACCGCTATGCATGCCGTCTTCCTCTAACTAGAGCCCTTTGCTCGAATGACTGAATGCCTCATTGGAGACACGTAAAGTTGTAATCGTAGTGGAAGCTGTACATTGCCAGTCAGCGGATGGCCGACTTAAGAAGCGTTCACAACTGGTGCAGGCATGGACTCTGCGAATGGGCATCTTGTATCAGTTTAGACTCATGCAAAATTTACAGTACTTGCAAATAAGTGGGATTTAGAATTAATTATTTTTCTTATATGTAGCTCTGTTTATTTGATTTTAAGCTCATAAGGGATAGGAATCCCTGGCTTATTCTCCGCTAGGTAGGTGGATAAAAAGCTAAAAGGCAAATCAGAAAAAAATAAAGTTATTCGGATAGATTGAGTTTGCACCAACCAATAACAGAGAAGTCACATGAAAGTCTCTGGAATAGTCTTAAGGAGGGTGAATGAGGGAAGGAAGTCGAGAGATCATTATCGGCCGAGATTTGATAAGTTGAATTGTCAGGAAAGGTAATTTTAGAGAGCCATCATTAAGCCTTCATTCACATAATTCATGCGCGTGTCAGGGAGTGAACTAAAGAACTTCCTCATACATGCAGCGTATACAGCTCAGCGGCAACTATTTTTAGGTGAGCTACAACCAAGCATAATGCCACCTTAATTGTTGCTCATGGCATTCCTGCGGAACATTGAGCAGGAACATTAGGCGAGTGCTCTCGTAACCAAGACGAAGAGACAAAACGCTGATCATATTATTATATTTCAGCACAAGAAAGGCACACAAGTGAAAAAAAACAAACTGTTTGCACAGGTTCATGCATTTTACACGCATGACAACCCACGCTTTCGGTTTCTTCAAAGTTATCTGAAGGCCTCTCAACTCACGGCGCGCGTCTTGTGTTTCCATAACAAGTAATTCGTCATGCTTTCACGTCACAATTCTTCAGCAAGCGATGCAGAGAGTGATTTATTGAGATGAAAATGCAGACTTCTTCACCAATCCCAAATTAGAAGTGAGCAACTCCTCAATGTGAGGCCTTACGTATTAGTGGTGATTACCAGTAAATTGACGTCTAATTTTGTGAGGGTCAGTGTTGCACCTCGGTTTGGCCTCCATTGAGGCATCATTAATTCCTCTTTCCTCATTTCGTTTGCAACACTTACTTTGCGTTCCAAAGTAAATGAATGATTCCAAAACCTTCCTAACTAATGAATGGTTTGAGTAAATTCATATCGTGCCGCCGACCTCAACCAATATGCTCAAGTAGTATTTCAAATTAAAAAAATCGGGGCGAATAGATGCACAGCTCGGTTGAAGGCGCCTGTGCAAGTTTACCACACCTGACATTTGTCTCACTCTTAGGTGCCAACGGAGGAGTGGCTATGTTCATCCATTGGCACATTTACGGCGACATCATGCTATGCTGGTGCGATCGTTCCACGTCCCACTCGCACGTCATTCCAGTGCTCGCACAAAGGCATGGTGAAAACAACCGTTGATGTAGAATTGTGAAACAGAAAACTATATTAAGTAGTTAAAATAGCTTGACCGCGTAGTGCCTCATCCTGCAGACATCTTATCTGCCATGTTTAAAAGCCAGAAATGGTATGAGAATTGTAGCATAACGAATAAACAAACTTAAGGGGATAAGTCTTTATCAACAATAGGTAGAAAAATGAAGGAATGCTCAGCGTTTTATTTTTAGTCCACAGTCATTTAAGATGCCACCTTTGAACAACTGTCGGGCTGCACATCCTTTAGTCCGTGCCAGTGGCCTCTCCAGCCCTTCCGCACCAAAGCAATGCATGGCCTCTCCTAGTATTATGTCCGTAAAAAACAAAATCCAGTCCTAAAGCATAAGAATTTGGCAATTCGCATCTGATTGCAAACAGTTGACTTGGCGGAAGAAAGATACATACTGCGGATTGGAGGAAGCGATTTGCCTTTAAAAATCATACATAGCTTTACCCCCTACCTCAATTTGCCAATGTTCTCTGAAACGCAAAGTCTCCTTTGAAACAAGTCACGACTACGATGATGTTATGGCACACTGTCTGTCTCTGCAACTGTGTACTGCACATCGTTGGACATGAATGCCTCCAAATGCTTTAGTTACTTCCTACTACTTCTACTGCTACTACCACAAAGCCAGTAGTAGTAGTAGTAGTAGTAGTAGTAGTAGTAGTAGTAGTAGTAGTAGTAGTAGTAGTAGTAGGAAAGTCATTCTCCGATGCATGTTCTGCTGCATTTCCCACAGGCAAAATTGCATTTTTGCAATTACCATAGGATGCGTACTATCATGTGCCGACACCTTGTGATGTATTTGGCAAAAGCACAAGCTTCCCTCCACCACACACCGCGCACCATACAAGTACAGTAGATGCCTTGTCTCCTGGAGCTGAATTGCTCCCTGCAACTTACTTGTCTTAAAGGGATGCAGTAGCAAAAGTGGCGCCTCACCAATACCAAGGGATAAACCACTACCGTATTACATAAGTTCCATCGACTATCTGAATTCTCGCGCCACCTCCTGAGACAGGAGCTTGGCTTGCTTTTCTGTCACATGCGTTTACATGTATCGAGTAGTTGGAACCATGATCTATGTGGTTTTGTTAGGCTTTCACAAATCGTCCGGCTGATGGTTGGCCATTACGTGTTTTTTCAATTACACATCACATCAAATCGCACCACATAACACTGCACACGCTTAAAACGAAATTAGTATTTTGAGCATAAAGCTCCCCATATCCTGAAAGTGTGTTGCGAATTGTGGGTGGCTACTTTATAGACAACAAATTCTATTTGTCATTGTGTTCTAATTTACTTTGTTTGGCGTGCTACATTACACAAAGGCTGACTCTTAACACAGCTCTTTACATCACAACAAGTCAGTGGGTGTTTTATCAGGCAGCAGACAGCTTAATCTGGTAAGGCGCGTGGAAGATGTGAGGTACACTTTGTCCTCATGACTTGCGTCCACCCGTCAGTAAAAAGCGGATAGATATGCCCTCTTGTCTGGTAATTAAACTTGCATTACTCTCTCTTCTTCTCACTATCTCCCACTTCTCCCTGCCCAATCCTCTCTCAAAGCGATTGCTTTGGTTTATCCTCATTTGGTGTGTCTGCTATTCAGCTTATGGCAAATTTTTTTGGTAGAAATGAGGAACACATTTTAAAGTTAAGTGATACCAGATTAAGAGGAAAAAATCTTAACTGTCATACATATGCACCGCTAAAAATATTTAAAATACATTTGTTCCTGGGATATTTAAAGTAGCTTTACCCCACACCTTTCCAGACAGCGTTAGAAATGCCGCAATGACCGCAGTTATGCCATAAGGTTCGGGTTAAGAAAAAGAAGCAAACAAGAAGCATGAAAATGCCTTATTGACCCTTTATTACTACTGATGGTGTTGTTGCTCGGTAAATGGTGGAGAGAGTGGGTCCTGTTAGTTACAGAAACCTTCCGCATGGATAGCCTCTTTGGCCCAGAAGAGTGGCAATTTCAGTGCGCCTAGAACATCATCCAGACACGCCTCAAGGGGAGGAATGCAGGCGGCAAACGGAACAAACAATATGTAGATGGCTGCCAGTGTGAATGATACAGGCCAGGCAATGAAGATTATCAAGGCGAAGCAGAAGAGCGCGTATATTATGCTCCAGAATTTATATCCATCCATGAGCCTTGATAGTGTGCAATGTGAATGTGACGGTTTGCGACTTTAAAAGTAGTAGAATTAGAATCACTTGATGGTGATTGGTAGAGAAAGGACCACTTCTGGCCTATCTATTGGCCAGAAGTCATCAGCCAGTGTGCTTGTGGACGTGTGTTAAAAGTTCATAAGCAGGTGGTATACACGAAAAGAGTGGCTTCTAGTTTTCGATGATGTATATATATGCACATTTGGTACTCTAGTTGACTACTTAAGTAAGTTAATAGACCTATATCAGGTAGCGAGAGGGGTTTGATCATGACCTCTGCATGGGTGGTGGGTATAATAAATTGCTTGTAAATTGTGGCTTAGTTTAATAAGTTTTGAAAAATGTTCTTCATTGATGGAAATGCCCAGACAAAAAAGTTTCTTAAATTACCAGTAAAGGATTTCTACGTAACAAATCCACTGCACTTTACACAACTTTTACGGTTTCAATTGTTTATTGTGGTTCCGTCTACTGCAGTTTCATAAGAACACCAACTCCGTAAGCTACCGATAACTTCCTCTAACATGCAAGAGCTAAAAAAATTAAAAAAAGGAATTTGACTTTTTAAAAGTGGTTTAACAGTTTGCATTTAATTATATGCCTTCAAGTTAAGACAAAGTGTCCCTCGGCAAGAGGAAAGCATCTGTTTTGGTTCAGCGTCTATTCTTCAGCAGTAGCACTTCCACCTCACAGTTTATATATTAAACATAAATTCCGATGTAAGGGAATATATAGAACGAATGAATGGTATTGTATTCAACATGTAGATTTGTTGACTACCGCTGCTGGATGATGTTACGAAACCTAAAACGAAGGGGATTGAATTTTGTAAGTGATTTGATATAATGTTAAAACATACAACAGATCACGCATACGTCAGAAATTTTTACGAAAACCACTATATATCAGAATCAATATCTCTAAATGAACAATTTGACTTAACTTATTGCTTTGTGACTATTAATTGCTAGTTAAAAGGAGACCTGAAAATGTTTTGTTAACAGCACAGAAAAATTTGCAACAACTACTGAAATTTTTTTGTCAAAATCTAGAGATGACGCTCACAGCTTTTTGGTGAAAGTTCTTATGAAGGGATTGATGGTAAGGGTGGTGACGACCTTGACTACACCTTGACCACTCCTACAAATATTGCGTGCATATGTTGAAGGTATATGGGGATGGACGAAATGCTTGTGGGAACTCTGAAGAAGGAGGCATACTTGTTTTTAATTTGCGCAGCTGTGTACAAATTTGATTGTCGAACAATCACCTTAAATGCACATGGACGCTTTGCTAGCCTACCCAATAGCAAGTGTTGGTTATTTCACCAACAGTCTTCAGACTTGACTTTTTACGCTTAAGTATAGTCGTGCAATGCACACTGGTGGAAATACGTGAACCAAAAAGTTGTTCGAACTCTTTTTTAATTACAAGTTTATTTTTGCGTCTTCCTCACATGATTCAACAGATGTGAAGTTGAAGTCCAAAACATATGATGAGTTGATGTCATGCGGCTGTTGTTTGTTTCTGTGCAGACTCGAAAGAAGGAATCGTAAGGCTGCGTATTACTGTTACTAAAATCTGTGGTTTCGATAATTAAATCAATAAGGATAGGTTTCCTGTTCTGTGGAGGCTTTACGTAGAATTTGACCATTTGTAGTGCTGACAGTGCTGTGTGGTTCTTGGATCAGCGGTACGCGAGTAACTTGCACGGGAGGCAAATGAAAGCATGAATATAGGTTGTCGTTGGCTTGTTGTGAAGGGCACAAAACTGCTTCTTATCGGTGAGGTCCGCCAATTGAGGTAGATAAAATGTGTGAGAGAGAAGGATTAACACTTTGCCGATTTGCTCGAGGAACTGGCGAGATTCGGGTGTCGTGTATGGCAAAAAATTTTATTGGAATTGTTGAGTTGGTGGAAACTTGTCTTTGATAGTACATGAGGTAAAGGGAGCGAAGAGAGTGGAATATCCTTGCCAGTCATTTTTCACTTATCATATTTGTTACTGGTAAATATTTTTGAATTTAAGGATGGAACTGATGTGCATGCGAAAGTTTGCCCACTTATAGCATTACTGGCGAGTCGTTTGTATTCTGACCCTGCTGAGGAGTTCACCTCATTTTAAATCGTTGCTTAAAGTGGGTTGATGTGATTTGAGGTTGGCAGTGCGTACCATCTAAAAAGGTTTGAAGGAGGTGATTCTAATGTTATGTGCCTTGAGACTGACGGATAATCCTGCATCGCCTACTCCTCAGTTGTTAGACAGTTACTAAATGGAGTTGTAACTTGTGCGCGAAAGTCCCACTGAGAGATGGGTAGAGGTGGTTATTCAGTTACTTCGAACAAGGTCCATGGGTCCTGAGACCAAACTACCTCACACCACACCACATCACGAGTCAGTGGGTGCGTCGATCAGGCAAGAAACAACTTGCATTCATTATGTGCTCACGTTTCTGATGAGGCGCGTGAAAGAAGTGAGGCACACTAGGATTGTTTTAAGGTCTTGTGTCTGTCTGTTTGTGAGTAGCTGACAAAGACGTTCACTCGCCTGGTGGCTTAGTTTGCACCAATGTCTCCTCATGTCTCCCCGGTTCTTCACATTTTAATTTCCCAGCCCAGAGCTGCTTTAAGCTAACTGTTTTGAAATAAACGGCGTCGGAGAGAAATAAGTGGAATAGTTCACTCCACCCCAGAAGGCAGAACTCCTTTTATTCTTCCGGAGTGAGTGATCATTTTGAGGGCGGATCTATTCGGTGTCGGAATTAGGGAGGTCTTTAAAGTGCGATTTTCCCCGGATGTTTACAAGTCGGTTATATTAAGGAATCTGCAAACCTGAAATAAAAGCCTGTCATGCCGCCGAAATGACATGAATGAAAGGCTAACAGGAGAAATAAGTAAGTAGATAAGCCGGTGGAGTGTGATGGTGATACCACAAGGCCATGGTAAAGCAGTGGCAACTCATGATAGGTTATGAAGTGGAATCATGGGTGCGATGGCCTGGATGGTTGTAATACATAAGCGCTTGAATTCACAAATGGACAAGATGGATGATACCTCGTGACCGAGGAGAGGGAGGGAGAGGAATTGATCGATTTGCATCCTTCTGAATGACAACAACAAGTCCATCTCCATACCTCTTGAGTGATTTCCATACTGCCCTGGAAGAGTGCGATAACACAGATACTAGTAGCTTGTCTCGAATAGTATTTGTGTTGACTGTTCAATGTGGCACGATGTTACTGAGAGAAATCAGTAGGCGCGTTCACTTAACTGAAGCTGCGCGATATGAAGTCACGGGATCAGCCATACGATTTGGATCAAGGGTAAGGACCAAAAGCACTGACGCATTGCCAACTGCTTAATCACCTCCACCACCACGAATGTCGCAGTGACGTGGATTCCATCGATTGAGGGGTAGATTTGACACCGTGAGGTCAAGGAATAAGCATCGATTCCATTTAACTGCGGTCAAAAAGTACCAAGGCAGCACCATTTGACCCTCTACACTCCACGTTTTGGGCTATTACTGAAATTTGAATAAGACGGAAAGAAGGTAGATGAGTTATTGGTTATAAAGAATTGTAAGTAAATTTGCATTGCATCGCCATCATCTACATCATACACGACTTCGCTCACATCTCTTTTGTAAAAACCATGCCAAAGGCAACAATTTACATGATATGATGTCAAGCATGGAGGCAAAGTGTGCTCCTCAAAAGGCTGTCATACCTCTTTGCCATCGTGCTAGGTGTTTCCCTCCTCCCCCTCCCCCCAAAGTCCTGCTTCATTTGACTTTTTAGAAGTTTGGTTTTCCATTCTCCTTTTACGGACATTTCAGAAGTTCCAGATGTTGACTCTCATCCGCCCTCGTCTATTTGCTCCGACTGGCTGACACTACCTGTGGGTGGGTTTCAAATCATTTTGTTGTCAGTACCAAACAAAGTGCTGTAAATGCACGAGAGGAGAATCTCCTCTAGCTTCCGATAGTCATCTAATCGTCTGGCTTGAGCTCTCACGTAGTTCCACCAACTCAGATATGAGTGTCGGGGTCTTTGCCTCTTGATTTGTCTGGTACCCAGCATACGTCACCACCAGATTATAAAACACAGCGATTTATTTAGATTTTCCCGCATTTGAAATTTTCCGTGGTGGCCAAGGCGGGTGGATGAATCAAGATGTGATACTCTCCCTTCAAGCGCCAAATTGCGAAGTGGGCTTTACTTGATTGATGGGTATGTGGGGCGGAGGAGGGGCATGACATGTGTTTAAGTGTACGTTCTAAAAATGCGGGATCATCGGCAAGGTGATGTGTACTTCTGCTTTGGTAGCCAATTTTTAATGTGAGAACAAACTCACCGCCAAACTGATAGGTTTTATTACGGCGTCTGAGAAGGCAGTGGGCTCTGCAACGGTGGTAGTGTTTGGCGAATCCTATCAAATGATCAACTACCTTGAGTTCTTCTACAAATTGTCAGACTTTAGTAAAACAGAAAGGACGCGCCAACCTTAGCGGAGACCTTAATGTCGTTTTTCGCCATGCTGGTGCCTTTTGAAGGCGACCCTCTTGGAACTGTCCAAGAGAAATGCGAGAACAAGTGATGCCATTCTAGACTCTTTATCAGCCGATTAGGTTTCGGCCAGTTGGCCAGGCAGCAGTGGAGTGTAGAAGGTGATGAAAAGAAGCAATTTTTTCAAGTCAGACTTCCTTTTTTACTTTAAAGTGTACTGTCATTCATCATCAGCAATTTTGCGTGATGCACGTGGAACGGTCCATCCATAACGCTCCATATGTCAATCTTCCAGCTGCACACTTGGTCAGTGATTTGGGCGTGAGCAAAGGGCCAAAAATATCACTGGCGCAGAGGAAATGCTTGCTATTCTGCTGAGTACCCCATTAGCAAAATGTCCGAGTGGTCAGAAAGAAAGAAAGTTATTTACAAAGTCCAACAGAAGACTGGAGTGCAGGTCACGCGTTGATTTATATGCAAGAGGTCAGGTGACAGGTCATGCTACCGTTAAATTTTCACAGCTTACATACTGATCTACCAAGTTGGCGAAGATCGTAAAGTCCGCACAACTGGGTATTAAAGAGCTTTAACACCTCTCATTTCGTGACAGCAAAACTCATTTTCCTGCTACTTTCTAGTAGGAAGAATATTTCTCTGATCTAGCTGGTGGCTGAAATTGGATATCAGTAGACACCTAAGTCAATACAACCTAGAATTCCAATCAATAACTTTTAAGAATCGGTTCAATGCATTCCATCTTTTTTTATTTTAGGCAAGACAAGCAAAACATTTTTTCATTAGACTACCGACTAAACAACACAATGTTTCCTTTTTTAGACCGCAGACATCCACGTCGCTCGGCAGGTAAGTGGCAAAGGACGATCTACATGCAACTGATTTTGGACTCCCTGCCTCTTTTCTCGCCCTCAATTATCCCTACAACCTGCTCTGAATACACAAGTTACGGCATACCCCGTAGATCAAATCGTCATTGTCTTTGTTGCCATGGCAAATTTTACCACGCTGTGGGGCGAGGCGATCATATAATCTCGCCTCATAGCAGTGCCAGCTTTATGCATCAATGCGATAAAATTTTTGTGAGGTGCCCTAAATTCGCCCATCCATGTCACATGGCTGCAGTTGTTATGGCTCCGCATCCCAAGAGCTACGGGTGTTCTGTCCCCCTCTTCTGCGATATCATCCGTCCCACGTATATTCTCCAGTCGAATGTGAATGAATTCTTAAAGCTCCTGCTGTTGATTGACCCTTTAAACATGAATCTCCTGTGATTTATTAAAAATTCTGGATTAAAGGCTGTTAATCTTGTTGCTTCTCAAAGCGCAGTAGTGGAGCTTGAGGGTGTTTGCAATATGATTCCAAAATGAAGGCCAAATAGCGTTTATCCATCCCTTCTTAAGCCGTAAATTAAGAATAGTGAAGCAATTTTTCGCGACAACACATACGCACCCTTTAAAGCACGAGTGGAGTTACCGACCGTCCTGCTCTAGCAACGGGTTACATTTTTAAAAAATCAGTGGATTCTAAGAACAAGTTGTACGAAAAATATTAATGAAAGTAATGGATAATTTTGCATTAACTATTTAAAACCATCAGTATTTTGTCAATTTTTTTAGATACCGAGGTAGGGTTTCTAGACCCCCTTCTTTTTTAATATTTTGATGTTTTTTTACGAGTTGTCATCCCAAACTTTTTTCCCCTTCCAAGGCAGCACGAAGGTTAAGTCTACATGCGGCTCCCACTACGCCTATTTACGTCAAGTGACTTTCGTGCTATCCCGCAAAAATCATGTATTTTACCATTTTCTTGGGGTAAACGGCACTAGCTCCACTGAAGACATGCCTATGTTCCGACTCTACAGGATGGGTTCACAGCCCATAAGTAGTGTTAGAAGAGCCATTAGCCCTAAAGAAGTAAAAAGCTGAAAATTTTGAATGCAGAAAAAATTCTGTAGACATACTGACAACAGTAATTGTAGTGCCAGTAGATTGTAAGCTGCCAGAGCAAAATGTGCCTCTTTGTCTAAGTAAGACAATCGATGTGTCTGCCCTTCACATCTCAATCTGCAGCGGAGCGGCATCGCCACTCAGAGCCGGTGGTGGGTTCACAGCTTCACTCTCGCCACCAGGTGTGTATTTCAGGTGATTGCATCACCGCCTCTTCGTGCCTCAGCGTCTTTGGTTGCATTGTACTTTGTAAACTAAAGTGGCATGACTGCTTTTCGTGATCGTATGAGCGCGCCTTCAAGCGGGCCCCACAGCCACTGATTTTCAAATCTACCTCTGCTTACGGATGCAGGCTCGAAAGAAAGCTAATTTACCTACTTGCATTAAATTTCTGCCCTCAGAATTAAGATTAGCCATTATGTTAAATGTGTGGGTAAGTTAAGGTTGGTAAGGGCACCATGAGATTTTTTTCTATGGGGCAAATCACCAACGGCACCTTGACATTTACTGACAACTACCTATTGCTGTTAATGCTTTACGTTCGTGGTAAATAATGCGCCTGCAGTGGTGCGATTGTGGAGCACTCGTAATGAAATACCTCCTACCTCAAGCAAGCAGTCACGGACCAGTTAGTTGCGGCAGAAGAACTAAAGCCTTATTACGTGTCTTTTCCAGCCCCACAGCGAACAGTGGCGAGTGAGCCAAGAAATGAGCCAGTGGGGAGAAGAAAGTAATATCGGTTTAGGTAAGGAGTGACAAGTTGGCCATTTAAAAATACACATAATGCCCTATTATCACTCAAAGTGATTAAGGGGTAAAGGGGAGGTTAGAAATAATTAGGCGGGGTGGGGTGTAGTGGGGTAGGGGCAGATGAAGGTTAAGAGTCAAAGCAAACAAAAGTAAATAAGGGAAGGTTTTACTTTCTCACATTTAATCGAGGCTGCAGTCAGTTAGTGACTTCATTGCAACTCCCTTTTTGGACCATATAAGCGGCAATTTGACAAATATGAAGAGTTGGTCAAGAAAATCTTCCAGTGGCGGTACACAAGCTGCAAAAGGCAGCAGGAAGATGTAGATACAGCCTAGGAATCCAGCGATCGGCCATGCAACGAAAACGACGAGAAGGAACCAGACGATGGAATATAGGAGTCCGGGACACATATCCGCCATCTTTTGGAAACCCTCCACTGGATCTTATCGGTATTTATGCAACACAGTAGCACTTTTTATTGGTTCTCGCGTCGCAAGACGAGGCTCCAGTGTTGTTGGCCACAGTGCCGCTACCTGATTGGCCAGCACAGTCATGCGATGTTTATGGCGGTGCAAATGAATTAGCCGAATTGGAGTGCAGGTGCTTGCACTACCACTAAAAGGACAATTTAGTCAAAAAAAAACTAATTGTAAAGCACTTCCTGCCTTCTACAAAGTCCACCAGGTAGTAGAAACAAAAGCGACCTTGAATAACTTCTCTGAAAATGTCTTCTGTGCGCATAGAGCAAAGTAGTAGAGTATCTCACGAACAAAGGGGAGGATAAGTTGAACTTCCGGTCATAAGGTGTATCGAAATCTACCGAGATAAAAATATCAAAAGGAGATGCTACAACCTTGCAAAGGGGAAGACTCATCTTAAGTCAGGACAGTCGTGTTTACGATCTGGAAACCAGTTCAATGAAGCACAATATAGATGTAAACGTAACTTTTATCGCATTGAGGCTGGAGCAGTACTATGGGGAGAATGAGGGCGAAGTGGTGGTAGTACCTCCTTCCTCCCTTCTCCCAACCCTCATCACTACAATCCAAAAGTGATATAAAAAGTCATTTTACAATTACTAATTCCAGTGCACGGTGCGAGATTTTGGGTAGGACAAGGTTCTCACGGGTTCACTAGTTCTCTAGGTTATGGATGGTCACTTTTTCCCATATGAGTTCAAGTTGCATCATTTAGATGGATGGACGGGTAGACAGATAAATGAGCAAATGGATGGGTGGATGGATGGATAAACGGTTGCGAAGTGGATGGAGGATGGAGGGACGTATAGATCGCATTGCTAAGTACTCTTTAATTTTAGTTAGTGGTCTTTTCGTAACGAGAATTAGCGTCTGCAGTCCCTCCCGCATACTATCACACACTCAAAGGAACCATACCCTTGTCACGTTCACAAAAGTGTGAAGTACAGAGAGGATTGTTTGGCATAGCCAATGTTATACATATATATGGGTTCTTAATAATCTCTTCTTCTACGGTAAGCTGCAACTTCTCCCCCAAGCCACATTCTCTGCAACTCTGGAGCCGCATTCTATTCAATGGGTCAGGTACTTCATCTCAAGTCCTGTCAATCCTGTCCATTTGATAGTACTGGATTTTTGTGATGATGGGCTGATGCATATCTATCCCTTAAAATGTGTTTACATACCAAAAATCTATTTGGATATTTGCCATTTTAGTGTGAAAAGATGACGAACCTAATCTTCTAGAGCGCCCAGGATCGACCCTGAAGCAAAATCAAGCCATGCCCACAATGAAGAGGACTATTTAGCATTAGCCGCATAAAAGGTCTGAAAAGCCGCCGACATTTTCTAAAAGCTAGGTTGCCAAAAGATTTGCATGATTCCAGTGGGTTTTGCAGTGTCCGACATTTTAAAGGTGTACTTAAACAAGAACGGAATCAACTCTGTTCACTTTGGTGACTAAAAGGCAGACTTTTCCTCCTCAAATCAGCATACTTAAGAACAAAAATTATTTTTACAGAGACACATTCAACGACAACAAAGTGGATTTAAATAGCCTCCATTTTACTATCAATTCCGTAAAATAGACAGCAGCATCTCACTTCTGCTGACGTCATGTGGACATCCTTCTTGGCCCAAATAAGGCGCAGCCTAAAAATCACGAGGTGGTGATCTCGACGTATCTTCAGGATTGAAATACAGGCAGGGAAAGGCATCGAGAGGATGTAGAATGAGGCAACACAACTGGTAACCGAACAGCCAAAAAAATGACGAGAAGGGAACATATAAGGGAGTAAGGAATTTTCAGCGCAGATTCCGCACATCCTACCAAGTTGGAATCATGTCAGCTGTGCTCTCTGAATGTAGGTGACATTGACTGCTAATTCGAAAACAGTTTCGTGTTTCGATTGGTCATGAAGGGCCTCCCGAATGGGACTTTTCTGATTGGCTAATGTTGGAGGTGAATCCCTCTCCAAGCTGGCAGCTGTTACTGCCCAATAATTGACATCGCATGACATTTATTTCGAAGTGCTGGATTGCTCTTTAAATCGATAAAATTTGGGTAACTTATATGACAAAAGTTCACAGGTACATACTACTCATTAGTAGTTGACCTAAAATAGGCTTTGTGTGGATTTTGCTTGACCTCGGGGTCACTGAGACTTTGTGGTATCTGCACGACTTTTTACGTGCATGCATTAGGCTGCAGATAGGCTGATAGGGTAGCCACTGCATATTATTGTACTCCAAGAAAGGATTGGTTGAACTTGATGCATGCAGTTCCAGCCTGATTGGTTGATTAACAAAGGTTAACTCGCTTTCAGGAATTGAAAAGCGTTTTGTCGTATTTTTGGATTCAGCCTTTGAGGGAGATGTAAAGTAGGGGTTTGGTGGTGATTTGCTCAAAGCTCGATATTTTTGATGAGAAGGCTCCAGTTCTCGCCTCCTATCGTCAAGACCAACTATTAGTAAGGTCTAGCAAATGGAAGTTGTGAAAGTCCTGGGTTAAGAACAAGAATCTAAAATGATACACGAATTGTTAGAGACAGAATTTACTCGGGATTAGAAAGGCCTTTTAATGGTCTATGAGAGCGTGCAAGCTGTTGTTTTGATGGGAGAAAGAGAGGAATTGTGGCATCATCTTACCCATTTTCCGACCTTTGCATGCCGCAAATGGCGCGCCTCATCAAGCTTCAGTCGGTGATTGTCACCTATCCTTGGGATTATACGCCCCTATTGGGGAATCAAGCAGCCGTCCGTGGCATAATGCACAAAACCTCGCCACCAACACTAATTTAGCTGTGATTATTCCCATCCTCCTCTGGTCCCCTCTCCCCAAATTTTAGCAACCCTACCTTCCAGCTGAGCTCCCAGGAGGCTTAGCAATGGTAAAAGTATATGTAGGCTGCTCTCTAGAGGGCAACTTTTTCTCACACACCTTCTCACAGGTCCCAGGGTATGTGAAAATACTGCCTCACTTTGATGTGCCTCAAATTCAAGCACCGTGGCCACATTTGCTCCAGAATCATATCATGTAACTGGCTTGACAGGCAGAATTGGGCACTATTTCCTTTCACATTCCTCACTTTCAAAGGAAGCATTAGGTTGATCTGTGATGTGATGGCCTGATTCTCACCGGACACCTTTAGTCAAGATGGTTGAAAAGTATGATAGTATTTCCACCCTCGGAAATGGTGCGGTTATGGTCAAAGTCCCCTCAGGTAGGCGAAAAAAAACCCAATTCTTGGGATGTCTACATGTTTAAAAGGCCTAAAGGACAGTCTGTACATTGACCAGATCCTCATACTCTCAGTAGATGGGCGCTTGGATGATCCGCCAACACCAGGATTGGCTAATCATTAACCACTGTCGTCTTGGTGGTGAACATTTCGACAGACGGAAGGTCTGATGCCGGGAAAGTAGCGCACAACTTACTCTGAGCTTGTTTAAACGACAAGTGTGGTAAACAGCAAACTTTTGAAAGTCATCAAGCGTCGGATGTCTAGACCTGTAGGCATTTCAACTTAGGTGTCTTAGCTTACTCGTCTGTCCATTTAGGCCTTCTAGGCATCAGTTAATCAGTAAAGGAGGCGCAGAAATGTGGAAGGGGACGGTGTCAAATAAGGAGAGAAGAGCAGTACTTGTTCCTTTAAATGAGACGGTATTTTAAACTCATTCAAGAACTAAGTAAATAATCCCTCATCTACAAAACAAATGTTTGATATTTTGATAGGCGAAAAGACGTACATGATGCACGGCCCTCCACATACCTAAATGGATGGTAGTTGAACTGACTGTCCTACGAATGCATCAGAAGTCTACCTTCTTGTCACACATGAGAAAGAAGAGTCGAAGAAGTTGTCGTGTGATGTGCGGTAGCAGCGCGTAACACGAAGCGACGGAGGTTGAATCTCTCTGAACGGGATGTATCGCGTTCCTGAGAGTTTAGGGCTCCCAGTCCCTCATCATGATGAGCCATCGTCGCATGTCACTGGTGGTCCGAGTAACAGTGTCTAATTTTAGCATGTCAACAACAGCCTCCACGGCTGTCTGCCTTGGGATGTGATTCAACGCTTCGCCTCTAGCGGTGAAGACAGTTGGATGGAGCATGCTGAGAGCTCCTTAGCAATCACAAGCCATTTACTAATTGTTGACAATAGGCGTAAATGACCATCTCCCCAAGTGTCTGCTCGTCGTCTCCTCAGGCCGTCTAATTGTCTGCCTCTTTCTCTGCTATTCATGTGATTTGCATCTAGGAGTGTGCACCGACCAACTGACTAAAGGAATGACTGGTATGAGGTAAGGTGAGGCGAAGTATAGCTTCTAAATTATAGCCAAAGTTTAAATAAAATACAAAGTTTTTCTCCTTAAACAATATACTACACGTCACTGTCCAGTTGACAAGTGGACGGCAGATACTACTTTATCGCAGCAGAAAGGTGTTTGTCAAGTTTGTGTGCGCTTATGTGTACATGAGTTTGTGTAGAAGTGGTAGTTTACTAGATGCTAGTCAAGCACATTTGTGCGTCTTATCCATCCATCTTGCATCCATCCTTCCCTTTCCGCATCCACCCATTCATCCACCCCGTAGCCATCATTTCATGTAGATACGTACACACCTGTCCAAACAAACGTCTGCCATAGAAACAGTCACCCCAATCAATGCACTGTCATTTGGAAGTCGTAGCAAAATAAGCGCCACAAGAACCTACACGCATGCATATTCACACAGTGTCAAAGGTAGTCGCGAGAGAATTTGCATTTTATCCAACTTGAGGTGAAGGAGAACACGGTCTTACCTTGTGATTACACCTTCACTGCCCTCATCCTCCACATCCGCCTGCTCTTAGATCTTCGACCTCCAGTTGATGGGCCTTGACTCTTCCTCGTGGCACGGATGCCAGACAGACATGTGAAGTGGAATGCGGATGTATAGAAGTAGAAGGGAATAAGCCTATGGGTAAGGTCTTTCTCGGCTTCCAGAGGCAAAATATCCCATGAAACGGGCAGGAAGCAGACAGTGTAATTGTGAGCAATTTCAGCCAGTAAATTAACCATTCCCTTTTTATGCGACTATTTTTATAGTTTAGTACTTCTTCCTCAGCAGAAGCTGCAAAAATCAGAGCGACCTAGAATTTTTCCCTTTCCACCTCCTCTAGCAGAAATGTATTACCCTTTAATCAAAATCTCGGCCTGAAACTTTGATAGTTAGGTACATGGTTGTAATAACGACGATTCTTACAGCACAAACTTAAAATAAATCCAAATTAAAATCTTGTCTGTTGCTTAAGAAAACGGGCAAAAAATGATGTTATCCTTACGCATCATTCGACGATACACGCCTACTTGACTTGGACTGTCTCAAACTCGAAGTCACTTCTGTCAAGATGGAACTTTTTCCTTTTTCTTTCCTTTTTTATTTACAACTCAATTAGGCTTAGAGTAGGAATAAAGAAAGACTATTTTATACCTCAAAATGAGGAAATCATCTGTTCTCCTTAATTCAAGCTTCCTGATGTTGGTAAGCAATGCTGCGGCACATCACATAACAACACCTTCGCCTACTCTTCTTCCTCAAGTTTGACGAAAAGCCAGCCTCTGGAGCTCACCTAGATCCGGGGAGCTGTAGACCTCAACTCCCACTCACCTGTTTTAACTGACACTTCGGACCCAATGACCAATTTTGAGCGCTGCACTGACTGATTGCCACGCTTCGGCTCCTTCAAAGTTAATGTAAAGGCCTCTACCGAAATGCATCTCTCTTCAGCCCTACAAAAAGCGCATTTCTGCGGCCTTTTTTCTCACAAATCATGCTTGATCTTTGCGGCATGTTGCATGTAGTCTACTTGGACGGTTTTTGGCAGAATTGTTTCATTTCTGCGGCATCCTCTCCAAGAAGTCTAAGGTGAGGAAAAAAATGTGTCACTAGATAATCTTGCTATTAGTCTTTTACTCAACTCCTACAAATTAGGAGGTTGGTCATTTTTTCATCTTTCTTTTTGTCTCCAAAAGAAGAGTGTTTTTGTCGCATTTTTTTATTCGCTCGTGTCTTTATGAACCCGTAACAACTCGATCTAGACAAATTCAACGATTCTTTACGGTGAAACAGAAAGAGGCAAGTAATTTTAACAGTTTATTTGGGCATTATAAATAATTATGGATCCAAGTTGAGGAATTAAACAAACCATTGCCGGTTTGAACGGTGATGGCGATACATTCAAACTGGGTGCTTTACATTTTCCTCGAGTTAGGCGCAATTCGCTGGTGAAGAGAAGTCACCATCCAGAATGGATAAATTTATCTTTACACAAGGTGAAAAATGCGCCAAGAAAAAAGTTTATGAGCAAAGGGAAACATTTCAACAAATATTAAAGGCAAAATTTTGGGCTTCTTTAAAGAGCAGCATAAAAACACAGCCTTGATTGCAGTGCTGGCTTGTTTAAAGGATCACGTACATTAACTAATACAAAGCTGGATGCAAAAATCGAAACTCCTTTGTTCAGCAATGTATGATGACGACGCTGGTGATGCTTAGGTGGAGGCGACGAAGACGGCGGGGCGAGAGGGGAAAGGCGCGGAGGGTGGTGGCCTACTCCAGACGACAGTCTGATAAAGGATTCATAGCAACTCCTTTTTTTGACCATGTAAGGGGTAGTTTAATGATCTTTAGCAGTTGGTCCAAGCAGTTTTCCAGAGGTATAATACAAGCCGCGAAAGGCATCAGAAAGATGTAGAGACATGTGAGAATAAAGGCCAATGGCCATGCAATAATAACAGCCAGAAGAAACCAGATAATTGAGTAGACGATTCCAGGACAGATTTTAGTCATTTTTGTTTCCCTGAATTGCCTAAGGCTAATTAAAATCCATATATTACTTGCAGTTCCTTTAACTCTGTGTTGATTGGCTCCCCAAGGACATATATACGCTCTTCAGAGAGGTTCGTTTGAAGGACGTGTTTTCATTGGCTACCCACTGTGACACAATGTGTATGTTATTGAAAAAAAGGAAATATTCGCAGGAGTTATTTGTAATCATTTGCTGTAATCTATAATCATGTCAATATTATTTGCCTTACTAATGCCTTTAGCAAAAGGGTTTCAAAAGGTGTACAAAATCAGATTTAACTACCTCCGGTAACAACGGCAGTGTTACAGTAACGTAGCACATTGCTTCAGCAGTTTCACAAAATAATGCAATTAGATATGGTGTGATAGATGACATGGTTTACTCAAAGGAGACCCATTTTTCTCACGAAGGAGGTAGGCGCAAATTATTTCACACACTGTTTAAACTACCACCTACAACTATTAACACAATGCCTCTCCCTATAAGGAAACACTTTGAATAGCTAAATTTAATTTATCTTTGCTTATTCACTTATTTGTTTCCGAATGTCCAATTATCAGCATCCAGAGCTACTTATAAGACGCTAAGTAGCATGTACCGGGGTGCGATTCAAGAAACTTGATTTTTCCGGGTTTCTGACCAGTACAAGGCAAGGTTATCATAGCGGCTTGGAATTTGATAGTCAAAGACAACTGTGTGGTGGGGAACGAAGTCCCTTGGAGCAAATTCTTTGGAATCCGGGGAACCCTAAACAGGATGTGGCACGGTAATGAGGCGCACAACTCTACAACAACAGTAAGGTATAAAAAGGATTATTTTTTAGACAGACATTTGCGCGCCTGGTACTGACAATCTCAAAAATGGTGATTTCTAGACTACTCCTACCGTAGTCACTCCTGCCACTGATTCCGGTCCTTTCATTGTAGAAAATCGCATTAACCCGATAGAAGATTTTAATAGAGAATTATAAAATCATTTTGGTGGATTAACACCTTCTTACAATCGTATTCAGGGATTAAAAACACTGGCAAAACAATCTCTTCCAGTTAAATTAAGAAAGCACCAAAATCACCGACTAAGATGTTTACTTATGCAGAAAAGGTACTTTATTCCCTATTTGAGTCACACAAATAAACGCCCGTCTGTTCACGAAGACTCTGAGGCACCACACTGGTAGCAAAGGCAAACAAACTCAACTCATAAGGACATTAATCTTTATTTTTATGTCCATCAACCATAAAAATCCAGAAATCTTAGATCTTCAAACAAAAAAGCTTGAATTCGTAGGAGAAGAGCGGCTACAGCGCAGGTGGCTGAATACGTTTGGGATGGGTTAAAAATGACTTCCCCTAATTTCATGGGTTGTGAATAGACAACTCCATGTCATGCGATTAATAATGACTGCCATAAAAGTGGCAAGTGCCACAGGTGGCGTGACGGTGTTCTCTTCTGATTGTAAACATTTAAAAATCTCTGCAAATTTATGCCAAATTTTTTCCTAATCATCAAATTCTGAATTTCTTTCATCTATGCCAAAATGAATCAAACAATCAATTAGTCGGCAAGTCAATCCATTACCCAATCATTCCCTTCCTTTTTTCTCATTGGTCAGGATCCAACCAATAAGGATGTTCTAGTGATCCACTGCATAGTCTGGGTAAATTTCACACTTTTGTTGTATAATTCGGAAATATTAGGGCAAGACAAGATTTTTTTACCCTAACGTCTTTTAATTTGTATGTAACCAAATTATGGGAAAGAATCGGGTGGTCTAAACTTTGCAGAAAAAATGCAGAAGCACTTTAATGGTAATTGTTTGGTAATGATAGACGACCAAATAATATTCACTTCATTTTACGTAAAAACCATTAGATGAATTTGAAGGAGCATTTTTGCTTTGTTTGTTTGGTTTAAGCACCATAATACTAGCTGATTATAATTTTGACCATGCCTTTGACCTTGGATACCTTCAGCACGTTATCAATAAGACTTATTTTTTATGTACGGGCTATCACGATCTCAAGGAAGATCTAGAGTGCCTCCTAGGTGGTAGCAGTAGGTGGAATCCTATCCGATGAGAAAAACTCTCCTGATCTTCACTTTTAATCATTCCTGCTTAGCATTATATCCACATGGCTGAGTTAGTGGAAGACTGTCTACATGTAAGCCGGAAAATAGATTGCCAATTTTAGAGTTTACATAACAGCTAGTGAAGATACAAGGCCAATTTTTGTCGAGTTAAAATGGGTCTCAATAAAAGGCATTGCAAAGGTTTCTCAGGTTTAATGACCTACACCATATTTTATGTTGTTGTAGGAGAGCGTTAAGACCTTAGCAAAATCACCCACACAAATTCCTTTTCTCTTCAGTTTATGAATGCAAATGATGAGGTATTCCGAGCCACCGAAGTAGTGTACAGAATTTGATGCCATTAATGGGCAACATTCCCTCCTCGGATTCGAATTCATCTTTGATCCTATCTCGCAGTTCACACAAGAACTCGTTAAGATTAAAGTAGAGGCCTCTCCAATGGTAACATCAGGGACAGGGCTTAAAAGGAGAAAGGGAATTGTGGAAAGTTGAAAGTTCTTTGTGTGTGTGTGTGTATGTGTGTGTGTGTGTAGAGCGGAGAGTAGCGTGAGGCCACAGAACTCGCCACAACAATAGCATTTCTTATGGTATTCAATAGTCCTGGAGATATCGACCATGAAGTAGGCACAATCAGCAAAATGCGTGATTTAAAGTAATATCGCTAGCTAATAATTCACATCCATGTCATGTTTGCCATTTTTTTCATCCTATTGTTATACGGCCATCTATCAGTGTTTCAGCTACTAAATACATTGAAAAAGCGTCGATAGTTCGCGTGTTGATTTTTCCAAGTGGTCAAAGCCTGATGTAGCCTCATTTGCTAGTAGCCTTCTTACAGACCAAGCGACCAAAGCAGCTGTCATTGATAAAAGTCACATATTCAGAGATCCACCAGTTCATGGCAGAACCACCTTTTCCGAGACGACAAGCACTGGTATTTGACTATAGAAATTAGGGCTTTTGTCATTTGAAATCAGGTCTGCCCGCCACTGTAGCTAAAGTGCTCCTCGAGTCTTTGGTAGGGTTGTGAAAAATCTATATATTGTGGTGAAAGATGTAACCCAATTGCAGAAGAGATGCGGAAACTATCAGCTTTTCCAAAGTATGCCATGGAGCGGAAGTGTTGAGCAGTCAATTAATATTAAAACACTGCGAGATATTTTGTTGCATATCAAAACCACTCGAGATGAAACCGAATTATTGTAAATAACAAATTTATAAAATGGATTATTCGGTGCAAAATATGGTATATTTTAGGATTTAAAAAAAATATACATTTAGTGGGTAGAGGCGTTTTGGGTCTTCCCTGAGGCAACGACAGTGCATATAAGCAGAGAAGAAGGGCCTAGAAAAAAAAATCTGGACAACGACCTGACTCAGTTATATGGGCAAAATATGAAAACAGAATTATGGAGCGTGGCTCACACAATGCTTTCATACTGTAAAATCTGTAAAGAAAGGAGTTCTCGCAGCATAATATTGCCCCCTATTTTGTTCATTTAAGGTTTTTTTTGTCCTAGAAGCAAAATAATTAGCAGTTTTGTCTACTATAAATGGATTTTCGTTCATAATAAATGGTTTTCGTGATGGATGTCTTGTTAACATTACCATTGATACAATGCTGTCTTTAAGGTAGAAATACACCAGCTAAAATAAAGTTGATTAAGTACTGCAAAATTTTTAAATGATACGATTAATGTGTCATGAGTTTTAGTTAATGCCTAAATTGTAAACAAAATCTTATTTTTGAAAATTTCATTTGTCAATACAATTTGTTAGGTTGTGTCTCGTCTTTAGCTCGGTTTGAAATTTGTTGCATAGATTGTGGTTTTTGTATATAATGGCGGATTTTTGTGGATATAAAGTCGAAATAAAGTCGGACCAACTTGGAACAGTTATTGGAATTGTAAAGGCATACAATGACAATCAAATTGACCTAACCGACACCACCGTCAATGGTCATAGTGTTCCCGAAATGCTTTATTCCGTCCAGTACGGGCTTTTCTTAAGTGCTTATTCCTTATGCAAATTTTGTGTTATTTAATTTTCATATTTTATCTTCCTGGTGTTTGTGAGTTTCATTCTGTTCTTGTCAGTCTGACTTATATTTCTTAGGAGAACAAGCCTTTGTTTCAATTGTCATGTTTAAGCCCTGGTTTCTCTTAGGAAGCGTTTCATCGGCCAACTGAAAATTCTTTCAACAACTCGCACCTCTTGCAGCCAAAATAAGTCTACCGGCTGCATTAACCAGACTCCCTCATCTCGTGATCTTCGTCGCGAAAAACTGCGCAACATCCCCGGTGCCTGCACAGCCTACGTGTGCGACCGATCACCTCCCCGAGTTGCCAAAACCCCTCAAAGTCAACAGAAACTTTATCAGCAGAAGAAGCTTGAGAATGGACTAGAGAAACCACTCAGGCGGTTAAATATCAGTAAGGATGATGGCGGAGGTCTTTCTCGCACATCTAGCACCAGTGCAACAGATCGTTGGAGCTGTCGTTCAAAATCAAGTAAGCTTATCTCTGGTCAAAGTTTGAGGTGTTAAAGTCGATTGTAATGGTGTGATTTTGTCTAAAGCTGAAGCCCTCAATTCTGACTCTGCATCCGGTTTCGAGAGCGACTCAGCAGCTTCTAAGTTGCAGAGGAGGAATCAAAGACGCACTAAAACTCGAGGAAAGCATAGCACTTCCATGAGTAATGGATGGGATTCCTTGCGAATTGAAGATTTTATCGATACGGACTTCGATTTTGAGGCTAATTTGGCTCTGTTTGATAAACAGGCCTTCTATGAGAAAACGGATGCGAAGGAGGGTGGAAGTAGCAAGAGTAGTGGACGTTTGCATGACTTCTGTCCCAATGGTGAAAAGGTTCTAGTAGAGGGCCCCGATGGAGTCAGCTTCGAACCAGTTCGTGAGTTCGTCGTGTTCTTGCAATCTACTCAACATCTCATTTCATTAACTGGTTGGGTTTTGTGCTTCTGTAGCCGAGCCGAGGAACATGATGTCTACACCTTCGAGGGCTTGGGAATCTCCAGCAATTATTTCTACTATGTGGTATTCCACCACTGGTCGTAAGGTACCTTTCCTCGCTCCTAGCGTCCACGAACGCGTGTTGCAGTTCCTAGCCACTGGACAGGATTCAGCGGGTATGGCGATACCCCTCTCCATGGGACTAACATGGGATCGCCTCATTGAAATGGCTGGTTTGGCAGTCGTCAATGGTGCCCTCGCTTTTCTCAAACAGTCACCCAATCGGTAAGCTCCGAGGTGTCTTCTTTGCAGCGGTTTGTAAATGGTGATTCTGGGCAGATAAATCCTCACGCATTTAAACCTTATTGCAGCATGAAGGTCACTTGCCTCCTGTTACACATGAGCTGACCCAGATATGGTTTTGGATGCATCTTTAGTGATGAGGAGTGAAGAAAATTGCAGCAATTCCCAATGTGCATATAAAAGCCATGTTTTCTTAATAGCTCTCCTCTTACCTTGAGTGTTGTCCTCAATGCTTCCCGTGACACCTCTACCACGATCACGCAATTTACCATTCTAGCAAAACGTCTTCATGCATTGTATATTTTGTATGCTACTCCTTCTGGTGATAAAATAGAACGAGCGTTTCGTTGAGTCATTTGTTTAAAGAGGAGAAATTAGTTTAGTTGCGCAATCTGTGTTTCACAGGTTTGGCTGCACGAAAATTAATTGTACACATGGGAATAGAAGGCAATGAGGCAGCTCTCTGCTGTTTTTATTTTCAACGTTTAATACCATCTTCAGCGTCTAGCAGTCACTTCAAGCTTAAGTCGTGTTCATTTCTCAGCCTGACACAAACATAATGCGAATTATGCTACCTTTTTTGTCTCTTTCTACCTTGTCTTTACCGTCACTCATGGCGTGTCTCTGGTGACAAGCAATTCTTCATTGTGCTTAAAAAATAGGTGAGCCACTTGGATATGATGCACCAGAGTTGTCTTTGTTAGGTCATTTTACTGCCTACATTTAATACGGAGTTTTTGTAACTTGGAAACCGATTTAGATCCTGTTCGCAAAGCAGGCGGGCATCGGAGTAACCCCCTATTTTATGCTATAACAGTGACCTCAAAGGAGAGAAGTTGTAGAGAACATAATATAGGATAACGGGTCAAAAGACTGATGCAAGTCTTCACAAGTTGCCCTGTGTTATTGCAGCAAGCCAGAATGAAAACTACATGAATAATTCTGGTTACTTGATGCCAAGCTGCAAGTTGGGAATAAAGTCAAGCAGCACCTACTTGGCGCAGCGAGATGCCCTCCAATACTTCTTTTCTCCTTTCGCCCACTCGCCCTAGAATGGGGATTAATCGTGGAGGGCCGGTTTAAAACCTAAAAGTAAAAAATTTCACGTTTTAATTCGATGCTCGTGGGAAATTTGACCCAACTGCGAAATTCGCCCGATAGCACGGACAATAAGTAGCATATTCGACTTATTTAATGGTTGTTATTGTCATGGCGGCTAGTTGCACGTGACAAGTCTTAGGATTTCAGTTAGTGCACGGTTGCACTTTTTTATGCAGGATTTTGGTTTCATTTCTTTACTGCGGTTAAGACAGTTGCCAGAAATTGGCAGTTTTAACCTCCCTTCTTTTGTAGTTCTACGAATCCAGCATTCCAGTTGGATGATGTTTTTTTTGGGGGGAGGTACTGGCATATACGTCCATATTTGGTCATACGAATTTGCATGTATTTTCATTTTATGCACACGTAAGGACTATGAGACTGGTGGCTCGAGTAGCATTTACTAGACCTCCGTGCCACCGTCGTAGAAATCGAATAGGTTCACATAGTCGTGTAATTAGTATTTCGCCAAAATTTTTCAGATATTGGTCGGAACAGGGATCAAATGTGTTACAGCGCCTCCGTCAATCTTTAGGCTGTAGGTAAAACATTGTACTATCTCCTTTTCTATTAAACCACCTTCAAAGAACTAAGGTTGCTGGCTTTTCGAGTCAGGACCAGCGTCTTGCAATTGTTCCCACCTATTCTTAAGCTGGATTCGTAGTCCAAGATAAGATTCCTCCTCTTTAAAGTCCTCCTTTTTGACTGGATGCTAGGTTACACTGTGCAAGGTGTGACCACTTCAGCTGGTTGGTGTTTCTACCTCTCTATCTCTGTGTCGCTTTCGTTGATTTGGCTAGACTAGGTCAAAAACAGAGACCATCACAACAACAGCATCAGTCTGCGCAACCGCCCCTACGAGTTCTCGTGCTGCCTGGAAGCCGAAATATGTCCGGAGCTCTGGCTGTGAACATTGCTCGTCACTTGGCCGCCCGAGGTGCTGCTTGTGTTCTTCTCCACACTCCCTCCACTCCATCGGTTGATGAATCCACCCCTTTCCCCGCCTACAACGTCGAACTAACGTTAGCCCAAACCCTGTCCCCTAGGGCTACCACCCTCCTTTCCCCAGAAGTGAAAGAATACGGTGTCGACGACGACGAAGAAGAGGACGAAGCAGATGCCATTCTTGGTAACGGTAACGGTGAACTTACTAGCCCCGCAGGTCGGATGTGGATCAGTAGAATTCCCGGTCTCACAGTGGTCTCTAAAACCACAGGCATCACTCGTCGACCCACTAATGCTCTGATTGATCTGTTGGTATTGGGCCAACCGCTGGAACAGTATCCTGCCGAGGTGCGCGAGTGGTTGGTCGGCCATAAAGCTATTTGTTTGGCTGTCCAGCTGGGTAGATTGGGCGCCCCCCTTAAAACCGATTCTGTGGGTCCATCACAAGCCCTGAAGACCTGGGCTGTGCAGCTGGGGATGCCGGTGTTGGCTCCGGCCCAGGTTCCAGAATCGGTGGAGCTTCACTTGGTCGATGTTGGAATGAGCAGAGCGATTGTTGGCCGAGTGACGGGCGATCTGCGCGCTCTTCCACCACCGGCTCTGTTTGATGCCACGTCGTGTGTGCACCTGATAAGCAGAGGCAGCTCTTCGTAAAGAGGAAGCAAAAAGTCTGATTTCTTGCAGTAACCATATATGTACAGAGGATTGCAATGCTTCACCTTTCCCCTTATTTCACAGTTTTTCCTACATGTATCTTATTTCCTTTCTCCGAACTTTGAACTGATACCACTTACTTTGCTCCTCTCCCTGGTCTCCTTTCCTTCCTCCCACCCACCACCCTATTATTCCGCTTTCACTGTGTAATATTTTTAACTAACCCTCTTTTGCAAATAAAACCCCCCCCACAACTCAGGGAAAGCGGTTTTCCTTTTTTTTTCCTCCCGTGGTGGTTCCATAGGGATCATGTGCCCGGGAAGCGGTGTTGGGTTTAGGACTTGGGGTGCGGGGGATGGGGGGAGAAGCACTTCCGTGGTGCGGACAATCGGGATGTTGTGACTGCCTGGGGGTGTGTACTGATAATCGCTAAAACCTTGAGGCTGTTTAGATTCACGTTTCGCGGGTAAGCCAAAAAAGGACTGCAAACCAGTGAGGACTTTTTATCTTTGGTGGTAGAGGGGAAGGTGGCAACGGTAGGACTGATCTCGGCCCAATTCATAAGCAAACGCTTATGAATTTAGCCAAATTTCTTTGGTGCTGATGAAAAATATGGAGTTAATTTTCACTTTTCATCATATCAGAACAGAGGATGAGATTTCATTTACCTAGGGAATGGGTGAACAGTTGTTTACATGACCTGATTCCCATGACCCGAACTGAAACTAAAACCTCAAGAAATCAAAGTCAACTTAAATGCATAGGTAAACAGAAGAGTAAACCAATAAGATTTTCTGTGACACATTTGGTGACTTTGCTCCTGAGTAACTGCTCCTGAATAAATATGAGATAGTGATAGTAAATGTATTTTCATCCAAAAGTGAGGCGCCTAGATTATCACACAAGACCCATATTCTATAGATCCGATGTACAGTGAAAATATGACTAGTTAGTAAAACTGCCTTTGCACTTCAAAAGTTCACCAGTCGCAATAAGAAGACATTTTTCACTCAGTCCGCGGAAAATTCAGCCTTCGCTAATTGTAAACAAAATTTGTAATATGGCTGGAAGAAAATGTTGACTGCTTTCTGTATCTGCTACACATATGTAGCAAATCCTCCGACACATTAATGTGCCTTTCTACTGTAATTCATTGACTGTTTAACTCTCGGTTTTTGAATAGGGCTACTTTGGGCCTTGTCTACTGTAACTTCGCCGGAATGGCCGGCCTCTGGGCAGAGCTAGTAGTTCCAACTTCTACTGCTTGTTGAATGTATGTTTACTGTCTGAGTAATGTTTTCTTTGTCCTCAGTGAAGTCTTCAGTGGATAAGATGCATCATTCCCGATCCATGATGATAAAAGATCTTTCTGAGGCATTAGGCACCTGTCTAAAATTCGTCCTAAAGTGAACAAGCAAGACTAAAATCAAGAGTAAAAAACCAGAATATAGGCTTTAGAAGTAATTTGTTTGAACTAGTGATAATGTCGTGGGTTATATGACTTAGTGTTTAAAGCTCACACCGTCGCAAAATGTCACACGGGAAGCGTCCAGAACATACGGCTCCCCCAGAAATCGTGAGTTTCTATTTTTTTCCTGATTTTTACCTTTTAGTATTACGATGAAAAGGAGGCCCAAAAATATACTTCAAAGTAAGTTTCGTTTTTGAAATGCTTAAATATTATTGCCCAGCTCACATATGATCGAAATTCAGACCAAACTATCGGAAAGAGCTCTGGAACTCTTACTTTTGCCAGAAGATCAGCCACTGCTTCTTTTAGACATTGGGTAGGCAGCTTCAATTGTTTCTTCAAATCAACTTTTTTTAGTTGCGGTTCTGGGCTCAGTGGTGAAGTCCTAACAGAGAATGGCCATTCATGGATTGGTATTGACATTAGTCAGGCTATGTTAAACGTGGCGCAGGAGCGAGAATCTGAAGGAGACCTCCTTCTTGGAGATATTGGTGAACTTCTTCCTTTCCGGGGCGGTTCCTTTGACGGTGCCATCAGTATATCCGCGGTTCAATGGCTGTTTAATTCAGAAAGGTCTGACCAGAATCCAATCAGGCGAATTCGAAATTTTTTCTCTTCTCTCTATGCTTGCCTTTCACGTGGGTCGCGCGCAGTTTTGCAGTGCTACCCGGAGAGCTCGCTACAGCTGGACTTGTTGCAGACGGAGGCCATTCGAGCTGGTTTTACTGGCGGCATTGTCGTAGACTTCCCCAACAGTACTAGAGCAAAAAAGTAAGCCAGTGATCTAGCCTTGAATTTTTCTTGAAGACCTAGTGCAAGGTCGACTAGTCGCTAGTGTTTGATTTATTCGCTACTTTTTGTCTTTGACGTTGTTTTATTGTTCGTTTCAACCTTGCGCAAGTTATTGTATTGGTTGCGTTGTTGTGCAGTCGTCGATGATTAGTGATTAGTCGTTTCTTCGAAGTTCAGCGGAGTATGGGAGGATATCGGAGAGTTGAATGACAGTATAGGGGGGGTTATGCTGTGTCGCGTTTTGAGCTATTTAGGCCAAACTTCAGACCACGTCTTTCTTCTATGCTGAAAAGAGTGACCTACGACAACAAGCATGAGTTGGTTTACTTGTTTATTAACTTAGTTGTAACACCTCTTCAGCCATCCACTTCACATCTTGAAGGCTATGCTTACTTTGTGCGTTATGGATTGGAGATGGAATAGTTCACTGGAAGTTGTTTGCTAGCTGATTGTTAAGCCCTTGCTGTCAAAGACTGCATATCTACTTCAGGACGTGCAAGGAAAACTTGTCATTCATGAACGCCCTGGATTGCGCAATCGATGGGAGGAGCCTCCTGTTTTAAAGGAACATGCTTGACCTCTCACCGCTTACATTAAATCAGCCTTGGAAGATGTTCACTTTGGTTAGGATGGAATGGGGAGAGATTCAGCCACGTTCTCATGCAGGTCTTTCTTGTCCCTCAGACATACATTTTTCGGTGGTGATTATCATTACATTCATGAAACTAGACATATGCAATGATAGAGATGTTTGGGATTGAAGTTGAGTTAAACGAGTGGATGGATTAGGTATGTGGTGGTCGATTTTCCCATCAACACTTGGGTAATGAGCTTACTGAGAAGTTGTAAGAATCTCGTTAAAAACTCTAGGCTGAATCGTGGGAGACCGGGAGCTCACAGTCACCTCTTACTTTAGGTATTTTATGGTGCTGGACGTCGGCGTGGTGCGCACGGTCCCCAAGGCTAAGATGAATGAGAATGAGGTGAATACGGTTCCTATAGTGTCTGCTGTGGAGCAGCGCCGACGTGCCCAGGCGGAGCTACGAGAGGCACGACTGCATGGTCGTCACCCCAAGAAGAGTGCTGCGTGGATTCGACAGAAGAAGGAACTCGCCCGACGTCGCATGAAGGATGTTGCGCACGACTCCAAGTATACAGGACGCAAGCGACGTCCGCGATTCTAATCCAGGAAGTGGTTCTCTAGCTGGTGTACGGAAGTTTACTGACTATCTGATTGATTCTGTGTGACTTTTCTGCTCCTGTGTGCATTCGTGTATAGTGTATAGATTGTTGCTAAATTTAATGACCCTTTTTTGGCTGAACTTTGTGCTGTCCTGGAATTTTTTTCGGTGATTTTGTTAGGGAATGCCGACTTTCTTAAAGCTGAAAAGGCTACGATTCTTTATTTTATTTGTACAGACGAAGCAGTGCATGATCTGGAGTATCCACGACTTGAGCAACAATGATAATGGAAAGTTGCTACTTAAAACTTTTTAGTAGAGTGTGTACGTCTCTAAGGTTTTTGGTTAGGAATACCATTTCGGTTGGTTCAACGGAATTCGGCCAAATGCTGTGCTCCGTTATTTTTCATCTCAACCCTGGTAACAATTTGATTCAAGGGATTTCGAACTCGCCTCCGACACATCCACACCGGACATTTAGGACCTTGTTTTAGTTCAATCGTTTGTAATGGCAGTTTTCAAATTTGGATTCATATAATGAGTCTATCTTGGAGCGTATTAATGGGACTTGAAAAAGGTCAACATTCTTTCTGTGTAAAATTCATTGTCTTTCACTGGTTGAATGTAGTGAATCACATTGATGAGTCAAGAAGCATTGAGAGACGAATAGTACAGCTAGTGAGTAAAAAGCTTACTTAAACCCCACGACTGCAATTAGCGACAAAAAAACCATCTTTAAGGGTTGCGGTTTCCCCAAGACAAGGATGCAATAATTTGACGATGAAAAGGTAAAAGTGCCTTTTTCAAGTCCAAATGCTTCGTGAACAAATTATCCTTCACGGTAGAATCACAGAACCGGGGGTAGAGCTTCCAGAAACTCGCTTTTTTATTAAACCAACGAAGCGAAGCTGGCTCTGTTTACTGGTCAGCTGGCAGCTTTATTGATATTACGGCTTGGAATCCAGCACAATTCTCGAAAATTGTGACGATCCTGCTCGACTTCCCTCCTGTCCTATTTACATCGCATGCCCCGACAGCACTACCATGAATGCATCCGAGCATCAACCTCCGTAATTGTGGTCGCGCCCAATCTCCGAGGCATCTTTAACTATTGTCACTCCCTACACGGCGCCGTCCAAGTTAGGAATGATTGATCAACCGGGTCACCACCAGACATCCGTCCTGTACAACCGTGCTAGCAACGACCCACTACTTCGACCCCCTCAGTATTCACCTGGAATATCACCATTGGGAACACACTTCATAAAACAAATGAATGGTTCTGCTAAGGCTGGGCCTACGACTCTGGAATACATACAATCCTTGAGCAGATGTATCTTAGCACCTAACAACAATGAGGAAACTCCGCTTTATAAGGGTTTTAGAGAGCACTCACGATTCTTCCGTAAGTCAGATTACCTCAAGAAGATTTAAGGTGATAATTAGATGCATTAGGAGATATTGGTATTGTAAAATCGCAGATGGGATTGGCTAAACTCGACACCAAATCAAGGTCATTGGTATTTACAAATGAATTTGATCAGACTAGTGCAAAAAAAGCAATCTGTACTCCTAAAATCCTCCCGCGCCGATGAAAGCACGCATCTTTTCATAGGTCAACCAGAAAGTTAGTGACCACGGCGCCTAAAAGAAAAAGGGGGCGTGAATGCTACTCACAAATGCATAAGTAGTACCGCAACGATTATTTACCATGCGACCCCAGATGAGGAAGAAACCACGATAGAGGGTGAAAAAGCCCTCTTGCTTAACGACTTTGATTGCGCAATCGATCATGCCAGTGTAGAGCGGGGATAGAGGAACACCAGAGGTAGTCACAACGCGCTGATTCATCATCCGTGTCTTGATAAAGTCGGCCGGAGTGCCCAAACAGGCTGAGACGAAACCGGACATGGTGGAAGCACACCCGTGTAAAAGTGGACCGTCAGTGAGACCAAAACGCCGCTGCAGCCAGCGCTTTGCAGTGTCGTAAGTGGTCATCTCGCCCATATTGACGAGTGCAGCGCGCTGGACATTGGGCAGACCACCACGCCACAGACCCAGCAATCCGCTCTCTTTCACCAGTTGCCGAAACGTTACCGAATGGGCTAAACGGTGTTTTGGTGAGTGCCTGTTAGAGAAAAGATTGTATTTCAAAAATTACTCCACACTGACTCTGACAGAAGCCTGGCAAACGTCAAGGAGATCGAGATGTGCAAATCACCAACGGCAAGCGCGACCTCAGCCAAACGGTCAAGGCGACGATAGCAAACTAGCTATTCAATCTATAAGCAAACGACTAACATCCAGTGTTTACTACGTAAAATCTAGACACCTGACCTCACCTCATAAATGGACACTATTTGTTTACGGTGTAGTAAAGTGAACTGAAGGGTTAATGCAAAAGGGAGACAATTGAATTTAATCAACGCCCTTTTTTTGTTTTGGCGAGCTAGACACTTCATATTGGGTCTTGAAAAACGCTAAACACGCCTGACTATTTGCAATATCGTGTTTCACGAAAATGAGCTACAAATAAGGGATAGAAAAGGTTTGAAGGGTATAAAGAGGCATCTACGCCAACATTTCCAAGTTTTTGTTAAAAATTGGGACGATAGTTTTTTAAGTAGGGCAAAAGTATATCTTGCAAGTGTAAAACCTGTGTTACCAGGTAAGTAATCAGAACACAGAGATGAACTTTGAAGGGAAAGCTAATTATTTGTAACTGCAAGGCAAAACACGTCGGTAGGTCCAATAGCACTCACAAGACCAATAGATAGGTCTGTAGGGAAATTCTGGCATAAAAAAAAGAAACGCGACTCAACTTACGCGACAGACGGAATCGGTCTTCCAGTGGAGTCAATCACAGGCGTTGTGGCGACGAGACTCATTCTTTGCTCCGTTTGCAAGCGAACCTAGTAACGATTAAATAAATAACAATCTTTGCTCAAAAAAGGAGCGTTATTACGAATAGCCCAAATTATGATGCATGAGAACCAAAGCCTGGAGTTTATAGGGAGCAAACAATATAACTAAATAACGTATGCGCGCAAAATAATTTTACAATGACACGCAAAGCCATCTCAGAAAAGTCAAACTTTGAGATGCTTATGATAATACACGATGAAGGCAATATTTTAAAAGCTACCTACACGGACTTTAAAGATAGCTACATAGCAGAATTCATAATAAAGTGGCAACATTTACTTTGTATAGATCAGTGGGGCTGCAGATAAATTGGGCCAAAGCACCCGAAATTATTCCACCAGCAGCGGCGTGTAAGACGTAACTCCGAGAAAGAGAATCTTGTGATTCTTTGCACCTAGCCACTTCCAGCTCATGCCTAGCTTTGTCACTTGCAGGAGGCATATCAAAAACACGATTTCTTATTATCTCATAAATCGGCATCCGAGCTCCTGTATACACTGTAAACAGAAAACCTAAGTAAAGAACTCCGAGAACCAGTTACGAACTATTGGCAGCAGCTGGAAAGTCTTACAGAAATGCCGATATAGCGCTGGTGATAAACCCTGCCAAAAACTGAAAATTCCTTCATTTTTCACAGTTAAAACAATGAGGGGAAATAAACGCGGCCGAACTTTAGTTACGGAGAGCTCACCGGCAACTTGAAGGCGTGTTTTGACACTATCAAGTGGGTAGGTTACTACAGGAGGGATAGGGGAAAGTTTCGCTACTACCTGTTTCACCGATAAATGCGGATATACAACATATCGTGAAGTGGGAGACCTGTGGATGAGAGTCATGGATATCATGAACGACTCTCCGAAACGGTTTGAGATCCATCACACTAAGAACACACCGATCGATGAGATCATCATGACCCAGTGGTATTAAGAAACCGCTGGAGTATTGAAAAGTTAAAACATCTGTGTTAGAGTAGTCAAATAAACTAGCATTGCAACTACTTATTTATAGAAGTTTTAAACTGTTTTTATGTGGCATTAAATTTTAGTTCATTTTTATGATGTATCATTTTTGCAAAAAGAATATTGATGGAGTATATGCATATCTCACATCTTTAGTATGTATTCCAAAAGATAACAAGGGCACATATCTTAAAAAATTATGCATAATTTCTTTGCATTTTTTTTCAAGGTCGCTTGCGTCAGGCGGTTCGTCGAATTATTTTGCGGCAAATTGCGCTGGGGATTTGTTTGTTTTTGAGATAGAACAGCATGCCATATCGTGTTTTTTTTGTAAAGTAGAATGCTTTAATAAATGCAAAACACAGGCATTTTTCTGCCTTTATGACTGTTTGACATCACCTTAAGTCCATCCACATTTGTGTTTTAGGCTTGCTTTTCCATTCCAGCTTTAAGAAAGCCGTCTGAGTTTGAATGTCTTAGTCTACTTCATAAACACGGTTCATAAGGATATGCCAATTAAATCTTCTTTTGCATGGTTAAGCATAGCATTTTATGCTATTTAACCTTTAATTAACTTCTTGTTCAAAATGATTTGTCAGCCCCTTATTTGATTTTATTGTTATCCCTTTTTTAAGGCTCTCTAAAAATTTATATTTTTTTAAAAATAGATGGGTGTGAGCGTTGAAGATGTCAACATTCTTCAATCCCCTTGTTCCAATCCACTTGGCCTCTATCCACTTCTGTATGCTTAACTTTGTGTGCGCCTCCACTTTAGAAATTTTGACATCTGCATTCATTTTTTGCCTAGGCGATGGTTTATCTCAAGTATATGGCCAGTTCGTCCCTATCAGGTGGTTCTTTGTGCTGCTCTTGGTTTCTCAGTCGATCAATATTCTGGTGTGTTGTATCTGGAGTCGGTTAAGGAAAGAGTGACCTACCTCAACGAATGGTGGCTTCCTTTCCTTTTTGGTTTGTTTCGATCTTAATTTAGATTAGTTAATCCCTTGTTTATCGCAGATGGTGGAAGTTCTCGCCATATTTTATCAATCGAACTGAGTATCTTTTTTCTGTCGATGCTTATTTGGATCCGACGTACTTTCCTGCGAATGACACTCTCCTACACTCGTTGGATTTGTGAGTTATTCATAAGTCTAAAGTACTACGGTGTCTTTTGCCGGCTTAATGGCATTCGCTGACTACTATTTTACTACTGATGGCAGACTATCCGGAGTCCTCACCTGACAAAACATTTTGGGGAAAGCTTAGGAATTTCTGTCTCAGGATGGGTTTCGGAAGTGCTCCAAATACCTTTCAAATGGACAACATATTGCCCCCACTTCCTCTACCCGATGTTGCCATGACCATTAAACGAGTTATGGGAAGTCTTTCTCCCTACATTGGCCAAGACTCGGTGCGGTATCAGGAAATTGAAACCGGATTAAAGGTCATTTACTTTGGCCTTAAAACATGTTTGCCTAATCTAATTTTATAAAAACGATTGGATTTATGACATTGAATGTGCTGATCCAAGCATAAAGAGTTGGCAGCCGCACGTTTAAGTGATCATTTAAAATAAGTCATTTTTGTGGGCTTTGTTCTTGGTAATTTTCTTCCTCGGATTTGACAATATGCCTAAACATATCAAGCTTTTATCTCGTGGGTCTTGGCATACATATACTTTGTCATCTATGCCTACCTTTTACGATATTCTACCGTGTGTTGCTTGGTCAACAAAATTGGCTAGGTCGTTCCCCTGACGTAAGCTATCACCACTCCAACTCGAGCATTATTTAGGAAGTGTAGAAAACTATTAAAAAAGTTCATTGCCATGCCGCGTAATTGTCCGAGCATGAAGTCAGTAATGACGCATCAACTAGGAATTTATCGTCAGTTAGACATTCTTGAATGTCAAGAACCAATTTTGCACAAATTTCTCTTTAATTACTTTAACCTACTCTAGTCAAAGATTGCTTTAATTTGATTCACATGATGATGCCAAAATTGTCAATGTGAGCGCCTTTTTAAGGCAATTCCTTGGAGAAGCCGCGCCAATTCTGCCATTTACTTCGTAGCAGATATTCTGCATCACAGAGCACTTCTAGTGATGTTATTACATCATCCCTGAGTAAGCACACCCTTATCCGTCTCATGCATTAAAAATTATGCTGCATCTTCAACCCTTTTTGTGTCAATAGAGTGCGAAACTCTCCGCCTTACTTCTTTGCTTAGAAATGGCACAAAGAACAGGGCAGCGGATGTCAACGTCGATTGAAGGTAAAAAAGTGGGTTTCCGGAAATTATGCAACCCTTTGGTGGTAAGTCTACACTACAAAGTTGTTACAAAATGACTGACTGTTTAATGTGGTTTTAGGGAATCCTACACCTTTCTCTGTCATCGCCAATCAACCAACATGGATACAACCTTTGTGGCTTTCCAGGGGACTAAAGAGTTGCACACGAAAAATCCACTGGCTAGGTAATTTAAATAATTTTCAAGGCATGTTTTTTGCCATTTCAATGCGTAGTATTTCTATTTTGGCGCCTTAGAAGGTGTCTTTTTTGGCTTACATTTTCCGACCCGTTGTGGTCATGTCAATGTTTCCACTTCATTGCCATTTTTCGTATCTGTTGGGGTAACAAAGTGGAAACACGTGCCATGAATGCGCAGTGACCTATTTAATGAGGCATTTTTGGAATTAAAGTAAGAATCAAATACATTTTTGATTAATTAGTTCATCGTGCGAAGTATTTTGTTGAGATGAGGAACTTCAAACTACCCTTGCTCCTCCAAAACACTTATTGTTGTGTCCTCCTAGGTGTTCGTCGAAGTTTCGACAAACTAAAGTAGTGTGGAAGAGCATGTACTGATAGCGTAGGGGGAGGTCCGGTGGGCCACTAATCTGGCCGGCAGGCCATGCCGCAGACCGAAAGCATAATCTGTAGAGGCTAAAGTGCCCGCGCAGTTAGGTGCTCAACTAAACAAAACCAATCACTGCCCCATCATCCCGAAATTCGAAAATGAGGTGACAATTACATTTCTCTCCCATTCGCTGGATACGTTTTTGTATTCGAAGTTTTCACTGCTCTTTGAAGTTAATTATTTTAATTTTGTCTGGGCTTTAATGTGAGGGGTATTTGGCCATTTGACAAGGAACCTACTCATGTATTTGGTTTTAATTTATGTTGCTTTTTTTGTGGCTGAGGCAATAAGCCAATTTTTATTGGAAAGTTCCAAAATCTAAGCCAGTTACAGAATAGCAGTGCTGTGCACCCACCTAAAAGGAAAAATTCTTTTTAATTTACGAGGAGATCGAGGCTACCGTCTGCGTTGTTATGTGTATCGTTTCACCATGTAACCCGCTTATTCTTTCATATGTCCTCTTTCGTATTCTTCAGGCCCTGTGAGTCTCCCTATTGACACCACAATTGATATCTGAGTTCGTAGGTTACGGAGATTCTACTTATGTGACTGTGAGTAGCATGTCATGAACTCGGTAAAGACTCCTGAATCACACATCTTTTTTAAGGCAAGAAGGTCATTTGTAGCACTTTTTTAAAGGCTAAAAGCTACTCAAGCTTAGTTGGTGAACTTTTATAAATGCAGCATGGTAAATAGAGTGTCATATTGTTCTCACCTCACTCTGAGAAGTTTTATTTTGTTATCGGATCAGTGATATACAGATTGTGGTTTTCTTCTTGTGCAGATCTGTAACAGCCACCGCAAATGCAACCTCTTGAGTCAGCCAATAAAACGCACCGAAGTGGAAGTAGGTTAGCTTGTCATGGCTTTAACTCAATGACGTAGCGTCGAGGAGGACACCAAGCTCGCCGTGAATGGGGTGCTTGAAACAGTTTTCCCACATTGACACCTTGAGCGTCTGTAACACTTCTACCCTTAGGGGACCAACGATTCCTTCTGACATTCATGCACACAAAACGAAGTTATGTAGTTATGCATCGAGGTGGACCTAAAGTTCTTGCAGTACAGGATCAACGTATCCGCGCTCCTTGAAGCAGAAAAACCCGAATTCCATATATCAGGTCCTTCTGATGCCACTTCTTGGTATATGAAAGGTAATAGATAACAGAGTGGAGAGTGCCGTATGGATAAACGGATAGAGAGGCTCTTTGATTTCAGGGCTCTGCGTCAAAAATCCCCTCAAACCTTCTGGTTATGCACTATTTTTACCGACATTGGAATGTACTAATTTGAGATTCTTTATACATTCATTTTCACTTATTGCAGGGCGGCAGTGCTTATCTATCTCTATGGCAATATGCGTTCTCTACTCAAAGCAGGTCGAATCAATCCCGATACCTTCAAGCATCAAGTGCCCATGTGTATGACGCAGTGGTATCGTCTCTTCTCTACAACAAGGTTCTTCTCGGCAATTTAAATTAATCCCTATGCTAATTTAATGCAATATTTAGGCGTCAAATTTTAATTGGTTCGGCGAGTCGATATCTCATTGGCCAGTAATTGCGGCCACCAATCAGATGGTAACCTGGATTAGACTTCAAAGTTAGGTGGTTATCTGATTGGCAGGCTCATTTACTAGCAAGTGAAATATCAAAAAATTCTTCTGAAAGTGGTTACTGTATTTAACTTATCTTCAGAATTCCCTCAGAAGACCAGGATGAACTCTGGACGTACCCACCATCCCTAAGCAAGGTAGATTAAATCACCTTTTTTTATTTCACGATAAAATATGTTACAAGGCGAATGTTTATCGCCTTTCAGCACATCGTAGTTGTGCACAGCAATCACTTCTACAAGGTGCCACTTTTCACCAAATGGCGGAAAATTGTCTCACCCGATCTACTGCAAAGAATGCTTGAATTTGTGATGGAGGATTCACGCAAAAAATCAGGTTTGTATGCTTTGTAAAATACCGCCTAATTGGTCGATAATTTGTGAATTAGTGAGCTTCATAATAAACTATTAAGAAAGTAGTTACTTTCTGGTCATTATCATTTAAAAGGTCCTATAAAGAATGCGGACGTAACTTTTTGCTGTTTAGAACTTGAAGGTGACAGACCTTACTCTCCGACTGTTTTGACAACACTTAGTCGGGATGAATGGCAGAAAAGTCGATCTGACTACTTCACCTACGGAATTAACAATGCCTCTCTCAGTGAGGTGGAAAAGGCAATTTGTCTGGTAAGTGGTATTTTCTATTTTTAGCTGACGTGACTTGAGATGGTCTGGTTTCCCGTTCCAAAGTCAGAGGTACTTCCTGTTGAAGCGGTGCGATAGCCAATCCCGCCATCTAGGAATTGTTTAAACGCCTTAATTTCGTTGACGAATCTGCCTTAAAAGCCTCCCAATGTCATGTTAAATTGATGATGACATTAGCACAGGACATGATGGCATGACATTCGTCCACACCTACATCCACTAGGGTAATTATGAATGATTGATGAATTATATTTTCTTGGTTACATTCTTGCCTGTCTGACAGATTTGTGATTAGAAGTAACTTTTGACTGACTGCGTCAAGTAGCTTCCCACTTTTTACCTTTCATTTGAAAGTCAGGCAGCACTTTATCCTTCCGGATGACCAGGCCCCATTATTTGATTTACAAGAAGGAAGGGGGACTCGTAAGCCGGTGTTAAGTTAAGCAACCTTCCACAAGTCTATTGTTGAGAAACGATTCAGTCGTTTCTGCACCTTTTACATAAATGACCCCGATTGAATGCATTGTAGGTTTATTTGGCAACCGACTCCTCCATGGAGCCCTATCAAGCCAAAGGAAACTTGTGGGCTGACAAGAGTGTCAATTTCTGTGTCCTTCCAAGCGCTGATATCAGTATTCACGTTGACTGGAGTTCGATGGACCCGTCTTTCTTTGCTGGTGTTTTGGAACGTCTCCGAGTTGCAGAGTAGGTTGTTGCTAAGCTGTCTTTGGGGAAGAGGGGGGAAGGGAATGTTTAACTGGTTACCGTGAGATCCAAAAAAAATAAATCCTTCGGCTCATCAAGACTAATCTTCGGACTAGCATCCCTTAATTATTTCCTTTTTCAGAACAGAAGTAATGTATGATGCAGCGACTGGAGATGCGGTCTACCTGGAAGAAGCAGATCATGAATGCGATGACCCTCTGCCATTAAATTGGCATTGCTTTGATGAAATGGTTCCAATTTATGACAGGGCACTGCAGCTTTGTCAAAAGGTGAAGTTTCATCTAGGGCTACTTTTCCTGGGAGCCCAAGTCAGATGGAAGGGTGGCCTGTTTTTTTTTGCTTGTCATCTGTTGACAGCTTATTCCTCAACTTCTTTTAAAAGCTGTAGATTTAGGCAAAATTGCAAGCTTTTGTTAATTATCAACCTAATTTTCACTGGATGCCTTCCATTTTTTTCCACATTGCTTAAACTTTAATATAAGCCTTACCAATCACTTATTGAGTGATAATGTTTGCTACAGGATAGGAAGTCTTTCAGGTTCTCCTCTCTCAACTTCACGGCTTTTGGTCGTTCTCGAGTGAAGTTCGGTTGGTGCCTCTGCACAGATGCTTTCATTCAAGCTGCTCTACATGCAACGTACTTTCGACTGACCGGGAGGCTGGCACTCTGTGCTGAGTATGTTCCATGCCGCCTTTTCATTAATGGAAGGTCGGAGACACTGCGATCACTCACCACGGAAATGGGGGATTTTGTGAGGTTAAAAAGACGACAAAAGTGTAGCCAGGTAGTCTGACACCTTCCTACGTGAAAAGGCTTCTCTTTTTTTTGCAGATGTTTTGCTGGGCTCCGCACTGGCAAGCCAACAAAATCTGCCAAGGCCTCGGAGTGTTTAAAACTCCTGAAAAAGGCTTGTGAACGTCATGAATTCCTGCTAAAACACGCAATAACGGGAAAGGGCATCGACCGCCACCTATTGGCGCTAAGCGTTGCCCACAAATTCCGCACTTTCAAGGTATAAAATATACTACTGTTTGAACTTAAGTACCTCACGCTGTACATGGGACATTTTTGAGTCCGAGAATCGATGATTTTTCTCAACGAAAGCGAACAATGATGTCCACAATTTAAACACTTTATCTTTTTTGTCCTAAACTACCCCTTCAAGGGCCAAACTTAAGAGTTTTATCGTTTAATGTGGGAGCTGTTTTAAATTTTGCTGCGCCGCTCTTTTATTCGACCCTCTGGGTCCGACAATTAGGCAGAGGTGTTTGCCAAATTTTTGCACAATCCTGTTTTAGCGCTGCGAGGCACTGGAAACACTCCTGAAAATGCCTTATGATCTTGTCACCTGTCGATTGCCCGATTCTTCCTCTGAGGTAGGTTAAAACTACATTGGAGTACGGGCGAACTTGGAGCCGCATTTTTTGCATTTCAATCATCACAAAGAAGTTGCTTCTTTTGCTAACCCTAGGGCGCATGGCAGATCCTACTGCCAACAATGGATCACTGTGGTGCCATTCACATAACTTATGCAAGTCGAACAGACCCCGAGGCTTTTCAATTTTCCATCACTGGAGTTGAGAATCGCGTTGAGAACTTTGCACACATTCTCGAGCAAGTTCTACTCGACTTACAGAACTTGCCTTTTTAGAGGGCGTGTTAAGTTGTTCTTTTGATATTTATTTACTGCCTTTTATGGAAGAAAAAAATAGTTTAATGGGTAACTCCTGTCGAGCCGATTGGTTGGAAGTTGCAAAAAACCTCTATTTGATTTGAAATAGTGGAACTTTTATAAAGGCATTGATAAAGATGTCATCTAATCAACCACAACAGCATGTGTCATGCTCTTCTCTTGTTCAGTCAGTAACTTTGGTTGGATGGGTCACCCTACTATTGTTAAACGAGATTGATTACTCCTTTGTCTTGATTCGTTCAAGCAGAGGGGAGAGATCGCAGACACAAATTCGTCCCTCTTGAGATGCAGCAATTATCAAATTTCCCACAAGCTACAGATTGAAAGCATCTAATAACCCTTTTGATTTAATCGGCATACCTCAAAACAGCAGAATTTCCCCTCCTCAGGGCAGGTAAATCGTTCCAGAATGATGGCGGTATTTGTCTCGAAGCATCGAATCTCCCCATCGCCTGATCCAGTAATCACTAAATGCGTAACAATTAAGGAAGTAGAGGGACGATTTTTTAGACATTAAGGCTAAAATTCTGATTTAATTTGGTAAAATCTCTGGGCGCTATCAGTAGTTTTGTAACCGATAATCGAGCCACACTTTCGGATGAGTTTGGTCATGGAAGTACACTTTCACAAAGTCTCTTTAGTCTAGCTTGCGTAAAGCCTCCATCAGGTTAGTAGCAATGAATCAGGAAGGGAAATGAGAAATGCTGAATTGCCTAGCCCCTGAAATTGGCTGCTTGCATGGTAAAATTAATTACCCTAGTCAAAACCAAACCAATGAAGAGAAAGGGTGAGTTGTCTATTAAACTCACGCAAATCGTCCTTCAGTGCCAACTTGAAAACCGTATGGTCGTGAGGTTTAAAGGTTCGCAATTCCTGCGCCATGTCAGTGACCCAGGCTCGAGCTGTCTCATCAGAACTGGCGCTGTAGAGGTAATTACCCGATACCTAAAGTAAAGCGAAAAGAATTTTTTAACAAAGTTTTACGTTCACAGTGAAAGCGTAGGGTAAGCGGGCGTACCTAATCCGTGCGGAATAGTGACTAAATGCTAACAATGAAACCATGGTTCAGCATTCAATTCAGGTGGTAACATACCACTGAATTAAAATCAGTAGCGAGTTAAGAAAAACGAAGATCGAGGTGAAGTAGGTATAATTCCTCTCTACTTTGCGTGGGTTAATTGCCCTATAAAAGTTGCGCCATGCGCCTCGTATGTCTTCTCGTCACACTGCAACTATGGACCTTTAGCATGACAGTCATGGCTAATGGAATCGTCCAAAATTCCCACAAAAAAGGCAAATGTAGTTTAGCCGATAGAATTGATACACATTGTCAACATTGGTGACTAGAAGTCAGTGTGTAATTGCCAATAGATGGTTGTGTAAAAGGTGGGACTCCTTTCAGACATTAATCTATCTATCTTTGAGCATTTTACATCGAGAACCAACCTCCTTAAATAACTTGTCAAAGGGATGACACATAACCACAGTTTCTTCAAAAGCTAAACGGCAAATGTGCCGAAGAGTTATCGCAGCCGCAAAGCTAAGTACACGTTCAGTTTGTAAAACCTAAAATTTCGGGCCGCAGGTACCGGTGTTCTAGGCGATACCGGGGAGGATAAAAGCAAACAATTGGAGACAGCATCGTACCGGCGGTGTGGCAACAGATTTACCAAGAGGCCTCGCGAGCATCCCATACGAGAATTAACTGCTTAAACCTAGAATCCAATAAATCCTTGAAACCTTTACTGAAGCTTTAAAAGAGATATAATTGCTGTTAAAATAGTTTAACGAACAACCACTACATTATAGAGCTATCAGGGAACCCACAACTCAATTTTTTTGAAAAGTGATGCAAAAATAAACTGCCAAGTAGAAAAGTTATTTGAACAAAATAGTGAACAAAACGTAGTCAGAAAAATTGAAATCTATTGTATTAGTATGAAAAATGAACATAACCTTATATTGCCCTAGTTAAAAAACGTTATTAAAAATAGAGACAACTTAAATTCTGGTAAGAGGCTAGGATGTTTTTTCAACCCAATCACTGCCTTTTTAAAAGTGGTGGGCATTAATTGACCACATTATAAATTGCACAAACAAAGCAAGCAAGACTTTAAACGGTACGTAGTTACGGAACCAAATTGCAAAACTAACCAAAACTGAGCGCTTCAAAACAACTAGTCAGTTAAAAAGCAAAACTTTTCGGTAGCCTGTTAGGATACTGTGAGGATATTGCAGTTGTTGATGCATCTACAGGATCTGCAATTTGGCACATGAATAGGCAATCTATCCTTTGTCATAAATTTTGACAATATCTGCGGGTATTCGTAATTCAAAAGTTTCTCAAAGCTCCCAGTTAACGCCAAATCCTAGGCGGGAATCAAACTTGTTGGTATTAGCAGAATTCTTAAAAATAAAGCAAAATTTCCGACAATCTTTATTAGCAAACCTAATAATAAATGTGATTTCCCCATTAAAATGTCTGCTATTTGTTTCTGATAGCGAGTTCAAAACTGGCGCCTGTTTCGAAAAATAAAATTTAGAGGCTTAAGGAACTTCCTTTGTCGCTTTTTAAGTATTTTAACCGGCGAGAGTAACTACTTCAGTATACCGGAATACTTTAATCACCGGCTTTACCATTCTCTTTTATGTACCAATAGAAGTATGCACGTTATTTTAAAACAAGACTTTATTTTTATCAAAACGGATGTTTTACATTTCCTCTCGTAAAATTGTGGTAGCTGCATATATTTGAAGCCTAGAATGAAATTAACCACATCATTTTGCAACCAGATTTCCGTTTTTCAGGATAGCATTTTTTGCTGGTAGAACTGAACTTTGGAGGGAAGTGCCCGTCTTGTAACACCAAGCAATAATTTTGTATCTCACTGCAGTTCCTTGCTTATTTCCTTTTTTTAAAAAAATATGCCTAGTTTAGTGCTCAATTTTTTCAGCAATATTGTTGCTGTTTCTCCATGGATATTGTGTAAATAAGATTTGTTTAGAATGCTCATTTAAGGGCCAGTCAGCTGCAACTTAAAAATACTGCGAATTTTGAAACGGAAACACTAGCCTTTGCTCAACGTTCGAGTACTACTTAATGAGGTATAAAGTTAGAATCTCTCTCCGACTTGCTGTTTGTACGGTTTAAACACATACAATCTTCAGAATACACCGGCAATAATTTATTAGCTAAGTTAATTTGGCTCTATTGCCAGCCAGCATTTTAAACAATTTTTGCTTTAAGACATCTTGAAATGTCCTTATTTGTGAAGATAATACTCCTAAATATGCTCCAGTAAACACGGGAATTTCTGATTTGAAAATGATTGAGAGACCTACAATCAAGTCGATGATTGGAGCCGTGTGTCCCTCAAACCAATGGATCCGCTGTCCCGTTTCGATTAACCAACTGGCGATTCGACCTTCGGATGATCCCGTGTAGAGGTAGTGGTGGTTCTGGTCCAGCGCGACACAAGTTACTGGTCCCGTGTGGCCCGCAAATGTCTGGAGGCTGGTCGATCTGGTGGCACTCCAAAGGCGCGCCGTGCAATCTGCCGAGAAGGTAACAAACCTCACCCGACGTCGTCCTGCAGTTGGTTCCGTTTCCTCCAAAGTTGTGTTGAAGTCCCGTCTACCCGCAGTAATGAGTATCCCGTAGACTGCGCCTTTATGTCCTTCGAATTGACGAATCTGGGTGCCGTCTTCGAGGCTCCAGCAGTAAACGAGGCTTTCGTTTCCAGAGGTAAAAATTTGAGTTCGTGTAACGCAAATTGAGGTGATTGAACCCATATGACCGGTGATGATCTTTAGGAAATACAAGAAGTGTTTTGCTGTCATATCTAACCTATTACTCCTGGTGGTAAGACACACAATTGTAGGTGGAAGGTGTGTATAACCATTGATAGGCGGTAGCAGTTTTGTGGGTCTGTCCAAACACTGTCAATCATGATGGCCAACTCGCGATTATTTATACTAACTTAGGAGCAACTTCACACAATTTGGAAGGTTTAAAAGGACCAACGCTAGTTCTTCTCCTTTATTAACGACGATTCAATCCATGGCGGTTCTCATCTTCGTGGAATTTGATGAAAGGGGCCCCCAAGTTAACAAGGTAGACGCCCTTTATTCCTGGAAATGTCAGAAGCAAGCAATCCTATATAAATGGAATTTTTAGGTACTGAAGTAACTTACAAAGAGACATTCACCCTTGGGGAAATCCCACTTGCGTACAGTCATATCCCCAGATCCGGATAACAACGCCTTCCCGGCGAACACCAGGCATGTGATGTAGTCATTGTGTCCGAGTAGTTCCTGCACGCATTCGAATCCTTCCATTGTCCACAGCCGAACGGAACAGTCCTCCGATCCCGAGGCTAGCAATGAGGCGTCAGCAGACACTGCCAAGCAGTTGATCTCCTCTCCATGCGCCTGTATGCATTTCTTAACATCAGAGTGGTCGGGTGCTGGGGTGGCCTTTCCGATCGGTTCTGCTTCCTTGATAGTGTCAATAGCATCGGTGGAATTGTCAGGATCAGGCGCTAATAAATTGCTTGAAGAAGAACCCATTTCTGTAAAAAAACGAAAATTTAAAAAAAGTGCTGGAGGAAACCTTATGATTTACAAAAAAATACAAGTTAATGACCTAAACGTTCCATTTTTTGAAATTTGATTCTTTGTAGAACGTTTAGACTAGAAAACGTGTATTGCCCCAAAACCACTCAACAGTGTGTGTATTAGGTCAAATGTCCAGAATTAAAGGAGGATTTTCAATTTCTTTTTTGAAATCCTTAAAGAGTACCAAGGTCAGTGTTACAGTATTTTCTTAAAAAAAGATTAATGTGGGGGCAACTTAATCAGGTCGGCAAAAGATACCCTTGGATAATATGCACAGAACAGTTAAAGTAGTTCCTTTAATAATTCTTTCTAATGCATCAAAATCGCAATACTTAAGGGGAAAAAAAGGACTTAAGTAACCTAAGCAATTTGGACAGCATAACAATATAACACTTGTTTATTTGCCTTCTCATAATTGCTTAGAAGTTTGTGTTGAGTAGCCTTTTTCCTATAAATGAAATAAAACTGTTATGAAAAAGGACGGAAATTAGGGATTTAGAAGTTGATCACAAAAATTATCGCACAAAAGTGTGCTTTAATATGTTTTTCTGCATAAAAACTTGCATGGTATCATTGCGTTTTCCTGACATCCGGCATTGCATTCAGGGGCAATATGCTAAACACCTCTCTGTGGATAGGGGAGTTAGTAGACCTGCTCACTGTTGAGCACTTTCGGATAAAAATTTGGATATTTTGCTGAATTACTGGAATGGTACTTCCGTTAAGTTCCGTAGGAGGAATTTCGTATTATACCTCAAAATGAACATCCACTCCACGCCGATATTTTATCACACTCTCTGTAAGACGGGTGTCAAACTATCTCCCTTGTTGCTCAAGAGTCAACCGTTTTTGAATTATTTTATACATTTTTCAATAAGCAAAATGTCCTAAGAGACAGTTAGAAGCCGACTCCATGAGCTCACAAATAGGTAACGAGGATGAATTGTGGATGCAATTGAGATAAATGTTCATAAGTAACTTAGCAAAATCTGACATCTTAAATAAGAGAATTAACACCACTTAAGGCAAGAAATGTTTTCAGGAGTTGTTATTTGGGAAGGGAGGCATAAGTAGGGACAGTTCGACACTAATCCTTGCCTTCGATACCATAATAAGTGTTCCCAATTCCTACATCAGCCTAATGAATCAACTGTGAAATACCTAATGCAAACTTAGTGCATTCCTTTTGCTTCTGGAATGAACGTCACGCTTTTCTGCTTGTTAACATTTGCCAAAAGCCGACCATTGACATGACATGACGTGATTGTTGAATATAGAAGAAATGATAAGATGGTGGGAGCGATGTCAATGCAAGGTGGGGGTGCTAAATGAATAAAAGGCCTTTACAATTTCATTCAGGTACATAAAGGTCACTCACTACACTATACAATGCTGATTGTTGGCTAATAATGCTGAGGGTTTGAACGGCTTGCAATGATCCATTCGCCACTCCCCTTCGCTGGGAGTCATGCTTGCCTGTAGGCGTGTTTGCAGGTTCATATGCTGTAGGGGTTTGCGAAACCCACCGATGAATTTTGCACGCCGTCATAGAAAAAACTTCATTAGAAACTACGGAGAAATGGTTTAATTTCCCTCTCACATTTTAAAAATAATCATTAAAGTAAATGTATAAAAGAGAAATTGTTTGATGGTTATCCATTACCGTGCGGAACCTTTGTTCTGATATTCTACCACTTTTTCTCTCACATAAGTTGTTTATAGCAAGATGTGTAACTTCGGACAGCTTAGAGACGAATAATGCTTCACCTTATCCTCATCCACCTGCTCTACATTCACCTGCTGGCAGTTTGTCAAGTGCTCATCATCACCGCTTTTCCACTTTGTAACCTCTCATATACAATTTGGACTTTATGTTGAAAAAGTTGGCAGTAGGAATGGTTGATAGGACCTTTTAATAAACGGTATTTTGTAAAAAAAACAGCAGAATCTAGTCTGAACAGATGTTTTAACACTAAAAATCAACTTCGGATCAGAGTAAAGAAGCTAACATAAACACGGACTCACGGCAGTTTGCCACTCTAGGAATGAAGCAAAATTATTGTAAAAGGAGGGGCCCAAATAGAGACACTACATCCGAGAACAATAGACCCACGTGGAACATGTCTTTTGCCATGGTGACAGTAAAAATCATTTAATCTTTTTAACTTCAGTCCAGCAACTTTATAGATGTGACACCCTTGCTATAGCTTTACATTTATTGCTCACTCGTCCATTCTCCTTCCAATGCGACCACGTAATTGCCAAATACCTCAGTGAAGCGAATTCGATAACGAACATTTAGAGGCTGGAGTAATATCGGCGCGGAAATCGAAGGTCATGGAAAACGTGAGGCTCTTCCACCTCTCTTCATCCTATCTAAAGTGGTGACTTTCTAACGGAGATGCGCAACCGAGATTTGGGACATGAATTTTTGCCATGCCTCGCAAATTTAACTTATGGAAGTCTCTCTGGAATGTTGGTTAACTAATCCTAACTGTTTTTTAGAAAGAACTTTTAAATATGGTTGAATCTATTTATTTCTTAAGAGCTAAGCTATCTGTCTGCAGATAGCAGCAGACCCTACAAAAAATTTATTAATTAGAATAAATTTATTGCTGCTTACTAACTAATGTTAAGTAGTATGACCAGAGATACAAATTACCTGCGTTTGCTGTGTGAATTGCAGCACAGAATCTATTTTTGAATGCCGTGAAATTCCTGCTTTTATTCGTGTTATAACTCCTTGACTGTACACACACCTCATCACGGCAAGAATTTTATCGCCAATTTCAAAAACCGCAAATGAAGAGTAACTGACCTTAGGAAATAATCTATTTTCTAATGCTCTTTACTTACAATTTTTCAGTACGCTAATTAAAAACAGTTAAAGTTGTTGGATGAATGTAAAGCAGTAGCCTTGACCAAGGTTGATGTAGCAACAGTGCATGGCAGTAGTCGAAATTTAGAAGAAACGAAATAGTGACACGAAATTGATAAAAATAACAGTAAAGTCGACAATGGTGATGGCATTGATGTGCCATGTTCAGTAATCGCCACTGCGATATGCGGTTGTTGCGTGTTTGCTGCTGTTCCACTGGACATCCTCGTTTTCTCCTTTCGCGACGACATAGTCACCTAAATTTAGGGAAAAAATAACCAAAATGAAGAAGAGCATTTTTAGGGAACATCACAGAGGAAGTTACAATCTAATGGGACAGATTGGGGGAGCGGGGGATAAAAGTGAGCAAACGACAGCTAGATTCCATGTTCATGTGGAAAAAAGAAGCAAAAATTGGAAGGAGTTTCCGGCGTGTTGGAGGTGACGCCCCTGCAAATTTTACCACTAAATGTCACACCTCATACGAAGGTGTGCATGTACTGCGCAATGGGGCTTCTGAAAGAGGGCCGTTCTGACCGGAAATGACTGGTGAGACAACTGCAAATGTACAATTCACGCCTAGGTGTTTCAAGGGTTGTAATCTTTCCTTTCTAAAATATTTTAGAATGCTAATATTGTGAATAATTTACTAATATTTCAGTAGCACAGTAAACGGAATCCGGCGCAAAATTTGCGAATGACTAAGAACACCTATTTTGTTCCACATCATCCTCAGAGGAAATAATTTCTTAATTCCTAAAAAAATTTGAAGCGTTCTTATTGGTTCCCTGACGGTTTCATACTGCCCGCGAGCATATAGAAGTTGTAGATAATTCCCAATGCCTGACTAGTATAAATTTGCAACCTTAAGCATTTGATTCTAGGAAAATTATTCTGCAAATTTTCGCAGGCGAATTTATGAAACTTAAGACCTGTTTATGAAATGTAATGTACTAATGTAAACTGAAACTTTTTCGACGAAGCATGAAAATTTAGTTGAGTAAAAAACTTCTTTAACTGCTTCTTAATTTTTTTAATATCCTTTTTAACTGCAGTAACTTAAGTCAAAGCCAATTTTCAGAGTTCAAAGTACTTTAGAACTATTTTATTTATGGATTTTTCTTTTACTTGGTCGGAAATTAAACAGTTT
>NW_020170408.1:550073-556375 GCF_000524195.1 Echinococcus granulosus | reverse complement strand
ACCTATAAAATTATATTAGCACAAGGCCCAAAAAGTATCTGGGAAATTTGTTGATATTCCCTTAACTAATTCTGATCGGACGGAAACTCACCGCCAATGTCGTGGTGCCTGTAAATCGGCGGTAGCGCATCATCGTAGCCATAGATGGGTCTCTCCCAAGGTCGTCTACGCTGACGCACCGGTGAGGTCAGGAGGTAGCCCGTGCTGGTTGAGGAGGAGATGGGGTAATAAGCCGACGCCGCGTAATGTTGGTAGGGCAGCATATACCTCGATGCTCGATAGATGGACGAAGTGGATGACGAAAATCGTGATGGCGAAGGCGACTGGCACCGCTCGCGCACCGCTACAGCGTTAGCCTAAAAGCAGCGCCTTTGTCACATCTTCCTGATATCAAGGTATTTAAACAATGATTTACCTGGTTTTGGAGTTATATTTGATTTTGTGAAGTAGTCTCGAATAAACAAATTTTCTGATGTTCAAGCAGAATGGCTAATGAATCTTCTGAACATTTCGGCGAGCAAAATGGATTTACGGCATGCCTTACTTCCTTAATCGTCCCCTTTAAGAGCTACTTCTTCATGCATTTGCAGTTTAGTAAAAGTCCTTTATTTACCCGACTGAATGTACAGCACCCTCTTTGAGTGGTGCCGATGGGTGTGGGGGGTATAAAATGTCATTCGCAATGTGGACGGTGGTGGGCAGTTAGATGTGCACAATGGTGGCTCCGAATATTAACTGCAGTTGACGGAAGTTAACGCCCTTCTAACGGGCGGTTGCAAAAATCCGGAGACCGGTTTGTATCCAGCGCGGCGACTTTCCTGTCTCCTAACTGAGTCTGGGTGGTGCACGTTTCAGGGGTATCATACGTTTTTGCCTGTCAGTTGATGATGGGGAAGAGGCGCTCGTTCGTTTGCATGCAGTGTTGCCTAATCTTGTAGAATTCCTCCCAAATCATTTCTTTCCTGATCCAAGAGGATAGTGCAATGCCTAAAACCGTACACCACAATACACGCCCATTTAGATGGAAGGAGGAGAGGGAGATGTCATTTCTACTCATCCGCAATGCCTCGTTAAGATGAGCCCTCTGCTCCCTCCTCCTACCTACCAAGTAAATTGAGGGATATCTAAGAAAGTAGGTGCCATGTAGGGTAGGGGTTAGATGGGTGCAACAAAAAATTTCTTCTTAAGGAACATACTGGACTGGTCAACCTGAGAAGCGAAAGATGTCTTCACCTCTAATGCAAGGCGACATATGCCCTATGGTCGGGCCTAGTCCCGAGATATAACATTATTCAGAAGGGATGATCCTTACCCACCTTTCCCCATTTCGTTAAAAAATACTCCCTTACGTAGTTCAAGTGAGTTTTTAGGACATCATTCAGAGCAGACTGACACTTGTAGCACTTCCATTTCCTGTTCCGAATGAACTAAGGGATTGCAAATTATATGTCACGCATAAATATCATCGAAACTTCTTGTCAACACAGAGGAAAATATATAAGCTTGTGTAATTTAACCAATTTGTTACTCACGGAAGTGGTGGAATTCTGTTTGGCAAAGCGAAGTGCAGCTTCAGCTACCGCACGAGTTGGAAGGATATTTGCATCGAGGGCATCTTGCAGTGCTGCGGCCGAACAGCGACGAAGATCCAACACTCCAAGGATCTCCTCTCGCAAATTGTCTGTCAATGCCTCCTTGTCTAAAAAGGAAAGGCAGGTAGAGGGTCTACTTTCTTTCCTGTTGGCAAGATGGAAGAGTGTAAATAGACGGGAATTTATTGATACGGTACCCTCTACACCCTTCATTCCATAAGGCATCCATCAAAGCCGGTAAATATAAATCTGGTTGGCCATGATTACTCCGGTTGCTAGGCTACAGAGCATGCATATCTATAAAGGATTCTATGATCTCCTTTTATTGATGCCGGGACCAAATTACCCTTCCTATTGACGCCCTACATGGAGATTAAAACAACCCGTGCAAGCATTAGCATTAACCGGAAAGAAAATAGTACCAAATAAGTGCCCTAGACTATGCAAATGCGAAAGGTAATGACAAATCCCACAGCAAGCAAACAAATGCAGCCTCGGACCACTTGCTGAGAAGCGGAAAGAATTAAGCGGCTATCAAGATGTGCACATGTCAACAACTTACTCGATTTGACTAGTTTGCATATTGCCCGGATAAGTCCATCATGATTTTCTCTCCTATCCAACGGCAAAGCCGTTTTCAAAAGTCCAATGTACTCCTCAATCGTCATATTTTGGCTCTCAATCGCGGCGCTTAAGTAGAGATCCAGATTCTCTGCAATTGTTGAGGGCTCCTCGCCGAGTAATAGCGGCCCTCCGATGGCGGAATTTACCTCCCCTTTGCGCTCCTCTCCCGCAAGTGTAGCTAAACCTGACGATGTTCCATCACCAGACGTGGAGGCGGATTGGTTGGCACGCAGGTTCATTGTGGCCAGAATATCTTTAATGGTTTGCGGTGAGATGATCCGCAACTCTTGGACACTGAAACGAGCCATCATTTTGCCAGCGATCTCAAGGATGAGCGGCCGACTGGTGGAGGAATCACGACGACGCTCCGTCACAGAAAGGGCCTAAAGATGGGAGTGGGGAACATTAAGAGAGAAAGTAAAAGCGTATGATTACTGTATGTTAATATTATTGCTTGGAGTTGTTTTTATTGATAAACATGCCAACATATCTAAATTTTTAGCTTACAAATGGAAAAAATTTATGTATGAGGCGAAAACATACAGGAAGCGTTTTTCTTTTATAATCCACCTTTAAGTGCTAAAGTGGTATATTGCCTATTTCTCAAGTCACCCCTTTTTGCCAATGCATTTCTTTTCTTGCATATAATAATCAGGGAATACCTCGGTAATGCATGCTGCTTACTTTAAATATAAAATTACAGTTTTGTTTTGTGTTTATCTATCTTCGGTTTGGAGGTAAGTTCAAAGAGGTCCGACTTTCTCAAAAAGGTGAGCAAGTTTGGACATTTGGTAAAGTACGTGTAAAAATTATGTACTATTTGTCTACAACAATACACTTTAGTTCTCAGGCATGCAAAAAGTTTCGCGCAATTATTAGAAAGGTTGGTTTTTACGGAATGTTTAAGTGAATGAATTACAAGGCCCAAATAAGCGTCATTTTGTTGGTGCGGTATTCATTACTTGCGATGCCCCCAGTTACGTTTTTCCTTTCTTACTAACCCAACCTTATTTCATAGGATATTAGGAACGGGTGGTGTGTATCATTCCAGGTTGGTTTCAAAACTGTTTTAATCCCCCCGGAGTTGAAACCGCACAGTATCTATTTTGAGGTATTTATAATTACGTTTGTAAATGTAAACATATTTACGCCTCTGGTAGTTGATAGCAACCGAAGTTGACAGTTTGGTAGAACCAAAATGGGACAAAGGCGCGGAAATGGGGAACAAGTTGTAAAACAGTTGCCTCTTGTCTGGGTGCCCCTGCCCTCATGTAGGCAAATAGTCAATGAATTGCGGAAGTCACCCTTCGTACCCTGATCGTGGGACCACAAGATTACGCAGGTCAGAGGGTTCCACCTCTTTAATGCGTTTTATAAGATTTTTACCAACTTTACTTAATAACATCTAAAAACGCTGCGTGTTTTAATTAGTTTGATTGTCTTTTTTTGGCAAGGCACCTCAAAGGGTTTGGGAATATCATGTGTGCAGCATTAATGTATTCTCTGAACTTTTGCATGCAGAGCTTTAATTAGATTATTTCTTCAATTAGTTAAACTTTTAAATTTGTATTCTTACCTGCTTGCACCAGTCAACATTGATCTTCGAAACTAAGGGAACATCTTTTGGCAAAGCCGTAAAAACGCTGTCCATTATTTCCTCCAAAGGAATTAAGTCATATCGAATGCCCCCTAGTTCTTCCGTCAACATGTCACGATCAAGGCTATTAATTCTTTCAAAAGGAACACAAGTACAAATTGCAGCCCTCTTTAAGTGATTTGTTGAGATTAAATCAACTTTGTTGTCTTGTCTTCCATTCTCCTCTACACACGGACCTCCACGCTCATCATTTGCTTCTGTATAAGAGACTTCCAAGGCAAATCGAAGGGCAAAGAACTTTGCAGTTAACTCAGCAATGGCACAAAATGTCGATTTCATGGTGGAGATCTCCTGTATGATGCGTATGACCACGTTATCAGGTAGGAAAACAAGAAATTCGGTCAATACAGGATCAATTGTTAATCTTTCATCATTGTGCTGAGATCGACGTACCCACATGCTTAAGATGGCATCAAGAAATCGGTTAAAAATATCACAGTATTCGTAGTTCTTCAAACTTGCCGAATATGCCAGTGCAACTATAGCAGGACCGAACTTGTGTGACATTCGCATATCCGTAATGAGGATGTCGACGTACTCGTCTGTAAGATCAATAAGATTACGGTTCCAAACATGTCGAGAACATGAGCTGCGTTGCTTAGAAAAGCAATATTGCGTGGATTTATCTCAATATCCTTGCCGTAACAGAATGCAATTATATCAGTAAACAGTTCTGATCCACCGTCCAGGTATGGCATCTCTACATCAGATGAAGTACCAACTTTGTCTTTCACGTATCCCATCTTTAGGAGCAGAGGAAACTTGTGAAGGTGGTAAATCCCATTGTCAAAATAAACATTGACATCGGAAAATTCACCCGACTCCAAAAGGCTGATTGCATTCATTTCTGCAGGAACATTTACAGCACAGAATATGGTTTCTGTTAAGTTATTATATGCACACTTCTTAAGTGGCGTTTTAACCTCCTGTGCCTCCAAATATAAGCAGGGTGGAGGGTTTGAAAGTTTGTGTGGGGTGTCAGAGCGTCAAGGTCATTAAATTTTGCCAAATGAGGGATATAAACAAGTGACTAGGAAGAGGATTGTCTACAATCTATACGACTTTTCAACCTAAGAAGGTATTTTGTCCAAAGCTTAAAGCCGGTATTTCAGGTATTAATTTATCCGTATCTTTCTAGAAAAATTTAGCGTACTTTAAAATATTTATCTATAAAAATACAAATTGACTGTTTCCCGGTCTAGCGTCCTTTCTTACATTAATATGTGCTAATATGCATCGTGCAGTAGAGGAAAAAAAACAAAAAATCAACTTAAAAAGTACATATTTTAAATTTTTGGGCCGGACAGCTTATCAATTTATGGTTTGTCAATGGCAACTGGAAAAAAATTGCTTTTTTTAGATGTATCCCTAGAAGTCAGAAAATTGGTATAGTGTAATACGATAGTGGTTTATCCCTCGGCACTGGTGAGGCGCCACTTTTATACTTCGAATAAGCCCCCTTGCACCTCGCTGGGTGGGCCTTGCCAATAGCCCAGACACCTCTGCGCTGAACACATATACTGCCCGTGTATTTTCTCTTCTTTCGTCTTCGGGGATTTCCGTGACGCTACAATAGACCAATAGATTTCCGTCTTTCGAATGACAATCATCATCTTAAAACTAGTAGTGCAAATCGTTGAATATTAGTGAATTTTTGCAGCTAATTTAATCCCTAACTGAAATGCGCCCTGCCTAATCTTTATTTTCTTAACATCATCTAGCGCTGTTTGTTTTAAAAATAGAACATACATTAAATTACTTGTCTTAGTTAAGCAAAAAAGAAACACTTTGCTGCAAATTTTATTCGTATCATGGGTAAGCTAACGCTTTTTTCTGTAAAATTTTCAAAGAAACACTACAAGACTAAGTTGCTAGTAAAGATACATTACTGACAGAAAGCGACGCCTTAAAAGAGAAACGCAACATGCAATGACTGAAGCTTCCACGTGGCAAAATGAGCTTATCTGCATATGTATGGCGTTTTACAATTTTTTTACCTAATTTTTTTTAAAAAAAACGGTGCCACTTTTATATGGACCTAATAAAAGCCATTGTAATACGTGGGTTGTTTGTTCAACTCCCGGTTTGGGTAAAGAGCCACCATGTGGCCAGAGCACTGTAATTTCGCTATGTGGACTGGCTTCTGAGCCAAGCCAGTAGCCCTGACTACTACTGCTTGTTAAAAAACTCATATTCTGTTAGAGAATTATATTTTCTTTCGCGTGAAGGCCAGTCTCGGGGCTCTACATTTGTGGCAGCGGAAAGGAAACCGAAACTTAAAGGACATCAATCCCAGTTTTTCATTGCTGGATGCTTAATCTCAGCAAAGCAGAAGTGCGTGTACCGCAGATGCGAGAATTGGTGATGATTTTAAGCAGGAGGGCTAAAAATGACGTGCGTCTAAGAAACTAAGCCAGTCCTGTGTCCTG
>NW_020170408.1:544425-549973 GCF_000524195.1 Echinococcus granulosus | reverse complement strand
CTTGAAAAAGTCTTTATGGAGTTACCTACAGCACCTGCACGAAGATATAAATCATGTGGACTCGCGATACATCTTCCACTCCTATACTACCTGGACAGAATCTAGATATGTATGACTGAGCAAGTGCTGCAGTACAAACAACGTGACAAGGAGGAACAAACACAAAACTCCTTCCCCATGAAAGTATGTTATATCCTGTCGTCACTTACATAAATTTACTTTTAAGCCGGTGTACCTACGTCTGGGAATGGATGCGCGTAATGGCCAGCACAATGCCCAGTCTACATATCTAGTTTAACTTGCAAAAATGCGGATTTAAGTAAATGTGTAGGAGGGATTATTAACGTTAAAGTCAAACACCTTCTCAAATCCATGGAAATTCAGGGGCTGGCAGGGATGGGCGTGGGTGTAAACTTCGAGCACTGAGTAAATTGTGATGGCTGTCTTAGGAGAATGGCCAAGGAAAGCCATTAGGACGGGGCTAAAATTAAGTAGGAATAAGGTAATGCTTTAGTCAACTGGTTGTTTTGGCCTTGTTAGTAGTATCAACTCCTGCTGTACGCTAAATACGCATGTTTTGCCAAAATATCATGGCTTCTCTTGTATTCAGCAAACCCTAGGGGCGAATAACGTAATAAAAGCAAGCCCGAGCATTTACCCAGTTTAAAGTAGCGTTACCTATTTATTGTTAATAATCTACAGAAAATTGTCGCAACTTATTGTTTGATTTCCTATATTCGGTTTCAATATCTTGAAGAGGATATATTTAAACCCATCTGCCCTACATCTTTATCTTATCGGCATTAATTTAGTTTTCTGTATAAAATCCAAAAAATTTTTTTCGTTGCTTTCTAATTGGGCCAATGTTTTAATTTTTAGTGATACTACTAATTCGTGCACATTTTGTGTAGTTTTAATTCCTTTACTGTAGGCCGCGTCTGTTAGTCGTCGCTTTTGCTTTGCGTGTGTCCCTAGGTTGGTGCTTGTTGTCGTCATTATTGTTCGGGCGTTGAAATCATTCGTGTATCCTGTTGTCTTTCCTTTTTACTTGTCTTTAGTCTTTGATATCGTTGGTGTAAGATACCACAATGCCTCGCAAATCTAATAAGCAGGTAAGTCGGTCGTTAATTGTATTCATATCTGCATTTGTTCCCTTTTCCACCTCCAAATATTTCCCCTTACCTGATATTTTGCCTCGTTACAGCATTGCTTTAAAATATTTTAGAGAAATCCTAGGCCTTCTGCCACAGAAAATGGTGATGATAATGCAAATGCCCCTGCTCCACCGTCATCTACCATTGAAGAAGCCGTCAAAACAAATGAGGCTGAATTGCTCAAACAGCTTACGAATGTCATGCTTACCTCTCCTCGTAATCTTCCTGGTTTATCTGCATCCAAGTCATCAAAGAAATCGAAAGAGGACTACAAGTTCTGGAAGACCCAGCCTGTCCCAGATATTGGTGTGTTTATTTGGATCTGACTCAGTATCAACTTTCGATTTCTTTAGCTTAAATGCCTTCTTTTAGATGAGGAAATAACAGAGAATGAACCTGTGGAGCCCGACATTCCGGTGTCTCAGATCAGAACGGAGAGTTACAGCCTCCCCGCCGAATTCGTGTGGTGTGATCTTGATCTCAACAACTCTAAGGAGGTCACTTTTTTTCCCTAGAATGAATCGTTAATTTGTCATTTTTAGCTAGACGAACTGTTCACTCTCTTGAATGAGAACTATGTGGAGGATGATGATCACATTTTCCGGTTTTCATACGCTCGTGATTTCCTCAAATGGTACAGCTGCCTACATTTTGGACGGGTCGACTTTAAATGAATTGTATTGAATTAGTTGTTATTTTGTAGGACAATGCAACCCCCAGGTTGGCGTCCAGAGTGGCATGTGAGTGTCAGAGTTGCAAAGAATAAAAAACTCGTCGGTTTCATTGCCGGCATGCCCTGTGATATACGTGTGTACAATAAGTGAGTTTCTCCCCTTTTTTCTTTCTTATTTTTGGTTGTTTTAATCCAATTGGTTTACAATTTTTCCGAATTTTTTTACACGATGATGGATTTGCACTTTTATTTCGCTTTTAAATTTTTGATAAATGAATAAATCATCACAAGACTTAATGGGTGATTATTCTCTTCTAGTCCTAAACTAAACTTCCACCTGCCCTGTTAAATTTGCCATTTTGGTATCTGCATTGCCGAACTGTAAATCCATACATTTTAGTTCACATTTTGAACAAATTGATCTTTAGGTTGCTAGACAAAAATGTCTGGTTTTTTATCAATTGATGACTTCAATTATGGCTTAACAAACTCCGACGGAACTTGCATGCCATTGTAAAGGCCCCTTTTTGTGAGCCTCATAAGAAAATATGAGGCTTTTGGTGCTGATATTAATGGCCTGAGTTAAAGACTTCTTGCAGTCTTTTTTTCTTTCTTGCCTTTGTAGGCTTAAAAGGGTTCATGTTAAACTTTTTTCTTTCTTAAACTAGCAGAATGGTGTTGTCTGGTTGATGAAGTCAAGTGCGCGGTAAATAATGAGGGTGTTGTGAGTTTTTAAAATACTGTCTTTGGTGAGCTCTGGTGCCGCCCATGTAAAGCTGCCTTTTTTATCATCCGGCTATTTACTTAAAAAAAATTTTAAATTATGTATTATGAATTCTCTAACATTGGGAGGATTAAGCACCGATTTCCTTTTTCTCTTCTACCTCGTTTTCATTTCTCCTTATCACTGTCTTGAATGATGAGCCAGCCATTTTTAGGCATCACCTCCTCTATGTCTTTTCTCCATGACATTCTGCACAGTGACAAAGTGAAAGGAGTTTTGCCCACCGAGAAATTAGAGAGCGCTGCCATAGCTGTTCCCCTTTCACCTTTCACACAGGACGAAGAAGATGGTGGAAATCAACTTTTTGTGTGTACACAAGCGCCTTCGAGACAAACGCATGGCTCCAGTGCTGATTCGCGAGATAACACGACGTGTCAATCTCCACGCTATCTATCAGGCCGTCTACACCAGCGGAGTTGTGCTTCCGCGACCTGTCGCTACTTGTAGGTGCGTTCCTGGTCATCTCGCGTTCATTGAGTATTTTTGGAATGACAGGATGTCTAATCTTGGTTCCCAATGCTAGCAAATTTATCTATGTAAATTTATTTGTTTTACATGCTGGTGTAAACCTTTTGTCGAAAATAGTATATCCATTCCATAACCATGTTGACCTAGGGATCAAATTTTGCACTTTTTTCATTAAACTATGGTGGTCCTATCTCATTTTACACTTGGAATTATTGTCTGGTTTCCCACTTAGCTCAATGTGCCTATTTGCTGTTTTTTTCTTCCATCCTGATTCTCACTAACGACGGATGATGTAGTAGTTTGCTGAATGCATGTTACATCTTTCCAGGTGTTTTAAATGTTTTTCAATCTTAATTACCTCCCAGGGATTCATAAAGTCCTCCATATCACCCGGAAAAAAAACTTTCTTACACTTCGCCTGTTTCTCGAAGGTACTGGCATCGTCCGCTGAACCCACGGAAACTTGTGGACGTCGGCTTTTCCCACCTTACACGAACTATGACCCTCCATCGTGCCATGAAACTCTATCGTCTGCCCGACACCACGAGTCTACCCGGTTTTCGTCTCCTCGAGTCTCGTGATCTGCCCGCTTGTCGTCAACTCCTCGCCACCTACTTGGAATCTCGCTCACGCCTCCATCCTGTCTTCTCGGAGGAAGAGTTCGCCCATTGGTTAGTGGTAACCTTAAGACTTAAGTCACATACTCATTTGGCGTCTAGGATTAGGCGCTTCACGCGCTGGATGAATATTAATGGAATGGCTGCTGTTACGGGGGGTTAGAAGTCGCCACGGTCGTTCATATTTGAGAAATTTACGCTCAGTGTCGGGCATTTCGCCACAGTATCTTGCTTTGGAAATCATCTTCACCAATTTATTTCTTATCACACCATAGCCGTTGACTTCCACCCTGTTTAATGGTGTCTGAACTACTTAATGACCTGCGCACCAGCTCGGTGGGAATTGAAGAATTGACACGTATGACCGACAGGAATGAATGTCGTTTTCTTGCTACAGGTTCTTGCCCCGTGACGACGTCGTGCATGCCTACGTGGTAGAGCGGGCTTCCGATGGCGCCATAACCGACATGGTCTCCTTCTACTCTCTGCCCAGCTCGGTGATGCAGCACCCAAGATACAACCTTCTGCGTGCTGTCTACTCCTTCTATAACGTATCCACCGAAACTCCGTGGACGGTGCTCATGAAGGAGGCTCTGATTGTTGCCAAACAGGTTCGTGCCTTTTACTCCTCGTGCCTTCATACTTTACCAGTTTCTTATTGTTGTTATGACTGCTATAATTTTTTTCTCAACGAGAAGCAATCATGTTGTGAATTTCATCTATATGGAAGTATTTGTGTTTTTTGAAGGTAGGAGTGAACCCAAACTCGGCTAACTCCTTCCATCTCATTTCTCCTTATTCGTCCGTGCACACACACCCAGAGCCCAGTCTTGTAAGAATGTGGTGTTAGGGCTTACACTGGAGTTGTGATGTGGGTAGTGTGTGAATAGTTTAAGGATAACCAATGAAATGCTCACTCTTTTCGCGTCGACCTGCAAAAATCACTTTACATCACAAGTCAGTCGGCCTGCCGCGGTGCATTTTGTAGCTGACGTGCATCGGCCATCTCTCAGGCCTACTGTCATCTGCCTTGTGGCGCTAGGACTTTCTGAGTTGGCGCGGATTTACTCCGACTGTCTTGCCAGCACTCAAGACTGAAGTTCTTCTTGCCATCCCAATTCCTTATGAGTGATGAGGAGAAAAGCAAGGTTCCCATGATTGTGATGCACGTACCTTTGAGTGATTCTTCCCCGGAAATGACGGTTAACAGTCCCGCCCCTCCTCAAGTTCTCACCACGAGTCACTTGTTTATTTGGTCTGCAGGAAAGCGAAAATGCACACCTCGTGCCTTCACTTTGTCACGTATGTGTGCAAAGGAGGGAGGTGACATCTGGTAGTCTCTTCACCTCCATGTTGTTCTCGCCTGGAGATTCACATGCGAAACTCATTTTTTTAATCCCCTTCTACTATTCAGTTTCTTAGCAGATGTCATGTAACTGAAAGTTCTGTTATCTTTTCTGGGTCCTCTATTTAAGTGAGTTCAATTCCATAAGAAGTGGTGCGTGTGTCAGCCTTGATGCTCTGCTGATGTTGAAGTGTCTCGAGAGGAAACCGAAGGAGCTCATTCCTGACGCTTGAGTAATTGTAACTCTTTATGTTTTACCCCGTTCTCCACCACTTTTTCTAATTTTTACCTTAGAAAAACCACTTCCAGTTACCTCAGCTCTGTTTTGACACATTTTTGTTTACCAAAATCAAAGATTTATGCGGCCTTGTCGTGTCTTGATGTTTCAGGACTGAGAAAGCGCTCTTCAGAATTAGTTTTCCCACAGTGCTTTTAATTTTACTCTTTCAAAATAAAATTTATTAACCTTGTCAGTAAAATTCAAAAAGTTAATGGCTGTCACCTTTT